>NC_035438.2:35202580-35486227 GCF_002127325.2 Helianthus annuus
TGTGAACTTGTATATAAATGGAACTTTAAAGAGGCATGTTATGCCCAAATAAGTAATTTCTCTTATGAAACGTTCTAAATAAATCATAACGCATAGGATTGTAAATAACATAAAAATAAAATCCAATAAAGATCTTCGATTCCCGACACTCAAGACAAGCCCAAAACTTCTCTTCTACCCATTCCATTTGGGTGTGTAAGCCACCTTATAAATAGGTTTGCTTGAGGACAAGCAAAGATTCAAGTGTGGGGGTATTTGATGTGTGTAAAATGCAACATATAAATTACATCAAATGAGGCGTAAAACTAACCCTTTGTTAGTACTAATGTTGGAAAAAGTGTGCTTTTGTCTTCCTTTTGTATTTTCAGGACTAAATGATCGTAATTGAACAAAAGGAACAAATATGCAGCCAAATCTAACATAAAGGCAAAGAAAAGGAATAAACGTGGCATGCCCGACCCCTCGACAGCATCTTCCCAAGAAAAAACAAAGAAACAGAAGGCTGACCACGGCCCCGTGCCCAGCGGACACGGGGGCGTGGCCAGGTGTCTGCAAAAAAGACAAAGTAATAGAAGCTTCTATTCCCGACACGGGGGCGTGCCCAGCTCAACACGGGCCGTGGTTAACGCTAAGATTCGCAGAATCTAGCAAATCTTGATAGTACAGATACGCTTCTGCACACGGGGCCGTGCCCAGCGAACACGGGGGCGTGTGGAGCTAATTCAGACAATTGCAATTAATGAAAAAAGAGAAAAGGAATGGACACGGGGCCGTGCCCAATGGACACGGGGCCGTGTCCGGCTTCTGTGCAGGCTATAAATAGAGGTGTTTGGTTCACTTCAAAGGCATCCCTTGGCAAATCATCTCTCTCTCACTTCACCTACACTCCACCACCACTACAACACCCACATCCACCACCATCATCCATCATCCACCTTAGAGTGTGTGTAGTAGTCTCGGGATCCAAGATTGCAAGTAAGAGTTCTTGACAATCAAAGGCCATGTTTGCCTAAGTCTCTTACATCACTTGGTGAAGACAAGCATTTAATGTTATACTTTTGATTTTGAATCTTTTCACACTTTTTATTTGGTTTTGTATTAATTACTTTAATAACTAGTTTCTTATATTGAAGGTGAAACTTCCTTATCATTTGTCTGTGGTGTCTTGGCATTATTTTACTGTTTATATAAAATAAAAGATTTACACCATTCATATCTCTACGGTCTATATAGAGATATGTTGGCTACCTGGTCGGGGGTTAAGGGAATGGTTTGGTAAGGTTCTTGCCTTGTTCAGTGTATAGATCCTGCAAGGACATGGGTCAAGCTTACTAGGACCTCCTTCAATACCCACTGGTATTGGATGACGGGGGTGCGAATGGCTTGATCCTCTCGTATGTAAACTACTATTAATACATTAATCCGGCTACTTGGGATTGTATCCTTGCTGACTCAAACCACTTAGCCGAGGGTAATGCCACCTTCAAAAGAGGGGCCTACCACATTACGCATTAATAACTTAATTAATTATCTTTCAATATTCCAACTCTTTAGGATTTTATGTTTGCTGACTCAAACTACTGGGTTGAGGGTAACGTCACCTTCAATAGAGGGGCCTACTACTATAACTAAGATAATCTCTTAAAAAGTGCAAAAGTGCGAAAATCATCAAAGGTTACATTAAAGGCGAGTTGGATCCAAGTGATTCATCTTGTCTATCTGCTTTATTTTATTTTTATTTTCAGCATTTTTAGTTTTTATTTTCATGTTTAAAACCTTTTCTAAAACTTTTGATTTGATTAGACGTTGAGGATAAACCGGTATTAAAAGTTCTTATGTCCTTGGACGATCTCGGTATCTTACCAACGTTATACTACGCTCACGATGGGTGCACTTGCCCATATGTGTGTTTAGTGTTAGTGAAATATCGTGTTTTATAAATTTAAAACTTGACTAAAGTGTTAAAAAGGGCTAAAAATATAAATAAAAATATATCACGCTACACACGCATCAGTGGTGGCGGAGGTGGGTGGCGGCAGTGATCAGAGGTGGCAGTGGCGACGGTGGATGGCGGCAGTAGCGGTGGTGGGGACGGAGGTAGGTTGCGGCGGGTAGCGGTAGCGAAGGTGGCGGGTCGGGCGGTGGTAGCGGCGATGGTTGCAGTGGTGGTGTCGTCGGTGGGCGACAGTGGTGGTCGGAGTTGGCGGCGGTGGCATTGGTAGCGGTGACGGCGATGGGTGGCGGTGGAGGTGGGTGACGACGGCAGGCGGTGGTGGTGGATGGCGGTTGTGGTGGGTGGTGGCAACAGTGGTGGGTTGTGGTGTTGTTAATAAAGGGCGAAGAGGGAATGGAATAGAAAAAAACAGGGGGGACGGATGGAATGATTTTGAGGGAATGAAATGCATTTTGGAATGGACGATTCTATTCCATCGACCAACCAAATACTCTTTTTTTTATTCCCTCGCAATGGTACATTCCATTCCACCTTTCATTCCTGCATACCAAACGCTACCTTATTGACTTATGACTTATCCAAAAGGAGTTTTTAAAAAAGTGTTTGGATGAGCTTATGAGGTGGGAAAAATAAGTCAATCAATTGTTTTAAAAAGTGTTTGGATGAGCTTATGAGATGGGACAAGGTAATATTTCATGAAAAGTTAAAAGGAGTTTCAAAAAGTCAAGGTTTCCTAACTTTTCAAAATGACTATTCCACCTTATACAAAAAGTTGTTTCAAAAAGTTATTTTCACTTATTCAAACATTATTTTGACTTATTGGCTTTTTCAAAAAGCTAATAAGTCAATAAGTTGTTTCAAAAAGCTAAGCCAAACACCCCCTAAAGATCACTCAAATGGATTGTTGTGTCTCGCATGAATGCCGGTTTTCTCACCAAACACATGTCTAAAAAGCAAAACTAATAAAGACATCTGAAGCAAACACGTACACAACCTCTTCGGATAACCATTTTGTAGAAGACCTCAACAAAGAGGATGAGGGGTTTCGTTATAAAAGGGTCTAAGAAACTTCAATGAAAAATGAGGAAACCAGCACTACGTCATTATCAGAACACTAGTTGTTTACTGTTTTGGTCAAAAATTACCTAAGCAATTAAGTGATCAAATTAGTTAGGTGAGGTAGTGTGCTAAAATTATATGTGAAAAATGTATTGGCCAAATTAGATATGAAAACAGTTTCAGGATACAGCCCGGGATATAGAGCTGTATCAATGATCAAACAATGAGCGAAAAAGTAAAGGTTGACACGTGATGTACGAGGAAAGCCCTTGATCAATCTAGATCGCCGGCATAAAACCTCGGGAGCTGACAATCGTAGCTGCCTTGTTCTTCTTATTGCTTCAAATATCAGGATACAGTGCAGGATGTGGTGCGGATCGACTATGTGTTACATTGTAATTTGAATACAAGTGTTTGAGTGTGGTGTTTGCGGTGAGCTAGAGAGTAAAAGTGTTCGAGAGTGTAAGTGTAAAAATTGCGTGCCTTAAACTGATCCGCCCCCATCTATTTATAGTAAAGATAATGTAACAAACTATCCTAAACTTCCGGGATCCAGCGAATATTCCCACTCGAACGTTGAGGACCAAGTCTTTCGGGTTCAACGGCTTCCTTATAACAAATACGCCCGAGTCTTGAGGAGAAGAAGTCATGATAACCGTTAGTAACTTACAGCCATTAACCTGCACGTGTTTAATTCACTCAACCTTAGGATATCGCCCAGGATGTTAACAATATCCCCGTCCAGTATCCTGATCACAAATAAACAATTAAAATCGGGATATTAGTCAGGATATGTATACTCAGAAAATGACCCATAACAATTGTCCCCAAATATATCGGTTGGTATACCAATCCAACGGATATATTTCAAAAGTCTTATCCCATAACTCAAGGCATTTAAAACGAAGCGACGGTCGAGATCACATCGTAACTTCCGACGCGCTTTTTGCTCAATGGAGATCCATAATGCCCCTATATCTTCTCTCTTCTTGTTTGAAAAGCAGATATCTTCAACAGAGCTTTCAGGTAATTCTTCATTTCTTATTTACTTTCTATCAATTTTCCTTGCCTTCTTCGTAATGGATGCCGAAACCTTCACCCAGCAGAATCTCCTCAAAAATCCCGAAAAGGAGGTCTGTGCCTTTGACAACACAGACATTGCGGCTTTGAGAGCTTCCGGCGCTTTCCCTGATAACACGGTCTTTAGACCGTTCGATCGGTCAATTCGATCGGATGTTTCTTCCGCTGATGGGTTTGCTTTCCAGCATATCCTTTTTCGCTAGGTCTTCGATACCCTTTTCCTGAATTCATGATGCAATTCTTTCGAACCACCGGCATCTTTTTTGCTCAAACCATGCCCATGGTTTGGAGAGTATTAATTGTACTTAACCAAATCAAAAACCTTCATTGCCCCGACCTCTGCATCGAGGATTTGCCAATTGCTTATCGCCTCCGATCTCACGGCTCTAGCCGGTTCTTACTTTTCTCGACCTCTAGCAAACCCCTTATTCTTAAAGCCACCAAAAACGAAGACGGATGGCAACGCAAGTTTTTCTTTGTCAAACAAGACTCCATTGCTGAGGGTGCCAATCTTCCGGTGGAGTGGTTAACCACCGGTAGGGTTATAAATATCCTCATGGACCGTTTGGTTTTTTATCTTCTACTAATATCCTTCTTTTTTATCCCTATGCAGTGAATTTCAAGGAAGTAGCTCCCCCTACCGCCGAATCAGAAGAAAGAGTCAACACTGTTTACCGATTACCTGCAATAGACAGGACCTTCACCACACACGTCCCGAGTTCCAGTCAATATTCGTCATCTGAAATGTCTGGTAAGGATTACTTTTTAAATAATTAGCTAACACAGTATAATAATAAAATGAAGAGTAACAATGATGTAAAACTTTTCCCTTTATACAGCACCGGCCAAGATCCCTGAAGTCTTTGACCTCGACGAGTTGGACAGTTATTCTGATCAGGTTCAGGTCAAGAAGGAACCTAGTCCCAAGGCCACAGCCTCATCCAAACCCAACAGCTCCAAAGCCATCATTATTCCCAAACCTTCACCGGCTACCAAGCCCCGGAGTTCAAGTTCCCGCAAAAGGAAGGAGCCTGATTCCCCTGTCATTTCTGACACCTTTCCTTATGAGAAGCACGGGTTCATTGAAGCTAGCGGGTTTATGACTTCCTTTCTTAACCAGGTAGTATTCTCATATTATATCCTGCGGCTTACATCATTTACAAAGATTTATTAGTACCTGTCCTCTTACCTTCGCAGGGTCTTGAGCATCTGGTTCACCTATATCAAGAATCCTGCAGGCTTAACAAGACGCTTGAATCCAAGCTAAAGGAAGCAGAAATCACAATCTCTGATCAAGGCATGATTGCAGCCGCCAAATCCCGTCATTACGAGGAGAAATTCAAAGCTATGACTCAAGAACACCAGACTGCTCTCAACAGAGCTACTCTTCAAGCCCAGACCGATCTTGAAGCTGTCCATATGCAACATGAACAGGATATGGTCAGCTACCGGGAAAGCCTTAAGAGTTCCGTCGTCATTTCTCTTCTCCAAGCCAGGTTGAAGATGGCCCATGAAGCCAAAGCATTAGGTTTTGAATGCCCTTCTTGGGACGTCGGTGCTTGGGAGACCAAGCTAAAGAACCTTGGCGGCACTTCTTCTAAACCAGCTATCGCTGAATCTTCCAAAGCAGTTGAAAAAGCAACCCATATTGAGAAGGATGCTGAGGAGGATCCCAAGACGGATGCTGCTGAAATCATTATGGACGAAGAAGATACTGCCCCCTAAAGTTTATTTCCTTTAAATTGTTTGAACTATTTTATGAACAATTTTCATTTCTGTATCGAAACAATTTGAAAGCCGAAGGTGGATGGGTCCTGGGTTTCAGGATGAAACCTTCGGTTATCAACCAGTATTGATTGTTTCAAGAATAATTTCATCTTTCATTTTTCTTGCTATTATCTTCCGTCTCTCTTAGTATAAATCTTAGCTTTGCAAAAATTTTGTATTGTTATCTTATGGAAATATCCTGATCAATATGCTTAGCAATATATTATAAAAACTGTTATTAGATAATTCCTTCAACTTTGTAGAAAGCTTTTTAAAGAGTGAAAAACAGTCCACTTTCCAAAACCTGTTTTGATAATACCAGGGCGATCAAAGTTTCAAACTAGTATTAGTTTCAAATATTTTGAGAAGTATTTTGAAAATATATTTTGAGAATATATCCCGAGAATTGATCCTAATCAGGATGTTTAACCTTTTACCCAACCTAGTATTATCAAAAACTCAAACGACGTTTACAAAGGAAAGATCATACTAGGAATAGGATATAACCCTATTATCAAACCTCAATCCCTTTGCAACTTTTCCAATGAAGATGTCCCCTGTGTGAGATACTTAGTGCATTAGTTCTGAGCCTTATTCTTTGAGCTTTACATCATTGCTTTAGTGGGAATGTCCCCTGTGTACAATGTCTTCAAACACTTAAAAATCTTCTGGATATCAGTTCCCATTGTATAGACAATTTTTCATGTTACAGGGGTAAAACCCAAGAATGTACTGGAGATAAATTCTTTGTATCCTGGGGAAAATCCCAAATTTTCATGCGCTACAGGCGGGAGTGTATAAACTCCAAGACTTAGAAAGGTGAAAACCTTTAAACCTTAGAGAGTATGAAAATACCCTTTCGTGAGAGAGGGTGATCAATCCTCATATACCTTTAGGATTCAGGGTATAGCTAACAGTAACGAAATTGTCAGCCACTTTTACATGGACTGGTCCCGCCACCTTGAACTATCCCTGAATAACTTGCGCTCCAGGTGGAGTGTTTAAACCCAATTCGGAAGAAAGGTGAATACCTTTAAACATGTGAAGGGATCAGGATCCCTTGTACGTGAGAGAGGGGGCCAATCCTCTAATCCTCTGAAGTATTCCGAGTGAGCATCCTGGAGCTATATCCCGAAGCAAATACTGCAAAACATCCTTACACTAAGGTGGGTGTTAGCATGGCTAACACCCCTCCGATGCTTAAGTTAGTATTGGGTTTCAAAGAATAAATTAAACCAAACATATTTAAATTAGATAGAATTCATACCATCCTGAGTTAGAAATTAAATTCTAAACTCACTTGAAATAAAGCTTAAGGTGTATAGCATTCGAAGATCTCGGTAGCATATCCCCTCTCATATTCTTGAGTCTATATGCTCCTTTCCCTGCTTCTGATTCAACTTCATATGGTCCTTCCCATTTTGGAGCTAGCTTACCATCGGCAGGATTAGTGGTATTCTGAAAAGCCTTTCTTAACACCCAATCTCCAACCTTAAATCTTCTGGTCCTGATATTCTTGTTATATGCTCTGGATATTCTTTGTTGATATGCTGCCATCCTTAGCCTTGCTGCATCTCTCTTTTCATCTATAGTATCCAAATCTTGACTCAAGGCTTCAGGGTTCTGTTTAGGATCACTTAGGGTAGATCTTGCAGTAGGTATTGTCATTTCCGTTGGAATCATTGCTTCTGCTCCAAATACCAAGGAAAATGGGGTTTGGCCTGTTGCGTTCTTTACCGTTGTCCTATCAGCCCACAAAACAAAAGGTAATTATTCTGCCCATCTTCCTTTTTTGGTTCCAAGCCTCCTCTTTACGTTATTGACAATTATCTTGTTTGAGGATTCTGCTTGTCCATTCGCTTGAGGATGTACTGGAGTAGATGTTATCATTTTGATTCCCCAACTCTTGCAAAAGTCAGTAGTCCTTTTGCTTATAAATTGAGAACCATTGTCACAGATTATCTCGGCTGGTACTCCAAATCTGGTCAGGATATTTCTCTTTATGAAGGATACTTCTTCTTGATCCCTAACTTGAACAAATGCCTCGGCTTCAACCCATTTGGAGAAATAATCTGTCATTGCCAACATAAAAACCTTCCCTCCTGGAGCCTTTGGAAGCTTTCCCACTATATCCATACCCCATTTCATAAATGGCCAAGGGGAAACAATAGGATATAATGGTTCAGCAGGCTGATGCAATATGTTACTATGTCTTTGACATGCGTCACATCTTCGAGCATATTCCGCGGCATCTTTTCTCATTGTTGGCCAATAATATCCTGTCCTTAACACTTTTGAGAATAACGACCTGCCCCCAGTATGGTTACCACAATCCCCTTCATGTATATCCTGAAGTACTTCTTTGGCTTCAGGATCCTCCAAGCACCTCAAATACGGTCCTGCAAGAGATTTCTTGTATAAAACATTATTTATAATAGTGAATCGTGATACCTTCATCCTAAATGCCTTAGGATTTTCATTTCCGGGGATGTGTCCTTCTTTGAGATATCTCACAATTAGAGCCGTCCAAGATTTAGGATCCTCTTCAGGATACTCTGCTCCAGGATCCTGAATAGCCGCTACTCCTTTACCCCGAGGATTCGTTGCAGGATACAAGACATGTATTATTGGTATTTGGGTTCCTTCTGGTATCCTGGTCGATGATCCCAGATTTGCTAAGGAATCTGCTTCGGCGTTATCCTCTCTTGGTACCTGTTCAAGTGTAAAAACATCGAAATACTCTGCTAACTTTTTGAGAATATCGAGGTATTCAATTAATTTCTCACCCTTAACTGCATAGGATCCATTAAAATGGTTAGTAATTAACAAGGAGTCAACATATACTCGCAAATTCTTGATACTCATACTCTTAGCCAATTCTAATCCTGCAATTAAAGCTTCATATTCTGCCTCATTATTAGTAGCAGGAAATTCACACCTAATGGCCTGGGGTAATATGTCCCCCTGTGGCGATTTTAGTAGTATACCTAAACCTACACCTCTTATATTGGATGCACCATCAGTATATAATGTCCAGGATCCTGAAGATTCTCCTAACTGTTGAACTTCTAGGTCTACCTCATCCTGAATATCACTACTGAAATCAGCCACAAAGTCAGCTAAAGCCTGAGACTTTATGGCATTTCTAGGTTCATATACTAAATCATAAGCACTCAACTTTACTGACCACTTGGCCATCCTGCCTGACATCTCTGGTTTCCTAAGCACATTTTTGACAGGATAATTCGTTTTAACATGGATCCTATGTGTTTCAAAATAATTTCTAAGCTTTGTCAATGCCATGACTAGAGCTAATATCAATTTTTCTAAATGAGAATACCTAGTTTCAGCATCTAACAAACTTTTACTAACATAATATACAGAATATTGCTGACCTTCATGGTCTTTTATAAGAACGGCACTTACAGCATTCCCTGATACAGCGAGGTATAGGGATAGTGGTTCACCATTTTCAGGCTTCATCAATAGAGGTGCAGTTGAGAGATATCGCTTCAAATCCTGCAAGGCTGCTTCATGCTTTGCTCCCCATTCAAATTTCTTATTCTTCTTGAGGATATCACAGAATTCCTTGCATTTTTCTGAGGATCTAGAAATAAATCTATTCAAAGCTGCTACTCGGCCTGTTAACCGTTGTACGTCCTTCATATTCGAGGGTGACTTTATATCCATGATAGCTTTAATCTGCTCCGGGCTTGCCTCTATCCCCCTTTTTGTCACCATATATCCTAGAAACTTTCCTGCCCCCACTCCGAAATGGCACTTAGCAGGATTCAGCTTCATGTTATACTGATCCAGGATATCAAATGCTCCCTTGATATCCTGGAGGTGATCCTCAGCCTTTTTAGATTTCACCACCATATCATCGATATATACCTCCATGGTGTCCCCCAGCTTATCTTTGAACATCATGTTTACTAATCTCTGGTATGTTGCACCTGCATTTTTCAAACCGAAAGGCATAGCAGTATAGCAATATATACCTGTTGGTGTCATGAAAGCAGTATCCTCCTGATCCGAAGGCTCCATTTGAATCTGCTGAAATCCTGAGGATGCGTCCATGAACGTTAACATTTCATGTCCAGCAGTAGCATCCACCATTGCATCAATATGAGGGAGAGGAAATGGGTCTTTAGGACAAGCCTTGTTCAAGTCCGTGTAGTCTACACAGACTCTCCATTTCCCGTTTTTCTTCTGTACCACAACTACGTTTGCTAGCCATCTTGGAAACTTGACTTGTCTGATCATCCTGGACTTCAACAATCTTTCAACTTCCTCTTGGATAATCTTATTCCACTCAGGAGCAAATTTTCTTCTTTTTTGCTGAACAGGCTTGAATGATTTTTCAATTCCAAGCTTGTGAGTGATAATGTCTTTCGATATGCCTGTCATATCCTCATGCTTCCATGCAAATGTTGACATCCTGCATTTCAAAAAGTTAGTTAACTGCTCTTCAATATCCAAAGGGATATTGGTTCCCACGAGCACCGAGATATCAGGATTATCCTGATCCAGGATAATTTTCTTCACATCCTGCTCTGAATCCTCCACGATATCCTGGGCCCGCATCTTTAATTGCTATGCTGCACTAGGCTTAGTTGAGGATTTCATCGAGGATGAGTAGCATTCTTTCGCTTCCTGAAGATCACTTTCAACCTTGACAACTCCCCAAGGGGTAGGGATCTTGATGCATTGGTGATATGTTGATGGCACAGCCTTCATATCGTGAATCCATGGTCTTCCCAGTATGATGTTATAGCAGGATAAGGAGTCCATCACGCAGAAGCGTTGTATGGAGTTGACCCCTTCAACATATACTGGTAACTTTATCTCCCCTACGGTATTCCTAGCTTCTCCACTGAAACCAACGAGCACAGTGGACTTCAAAGTAATGTCCATCAGAGATACATTCATCCTCTTCAATGTTTCCAGCTGAATTATATTGACAGAACTACCGTTGTCTACCAGTATCCTGCGTACAAAATGGTTAGCCACATATAATGTTATTACCAAAGCATCATGGTGAGGATCCTGAACAGTATCCCTGTCATCACTATCGAAAGTGATCACTTTATCAGTTGTGAGGGTAGTCATCCTGACTGGTCTGTCTCCCCTCTCACTCTTAGCTTCCTTTGCATGTCTCTTGGCCGTCGAATACGAAGTTCCACAAATATCGGATCCTCCTGAAATAAAGTTAATTATCTTGGCATCTGCTGGGGGTGATGCTGCTCGTTCAGGATCCTTCTCGGGATCCTGCCCTTTATTCTTCTTTTTTCCCAGCAAGTCCTTCAGATACCCCTTGCTTAACAGGTAACTTATCTCTTTCCTTAGAGCAATGCAATCCTCGGTCATATGTCCGAAGTCTTCGTGGAAGGCACACCATTTGGATTTATCCTTCCAATCAGCTTTCTGCTGGTTCTTTCGAGGCCACCTAGCTTTGTCCCCTAAACCCTGCATAGCATACATTAACTCAGGTATATTAACAGAAAAGCAGTATTCAGATAAGTCAGGATATTCTTCAGGATCCTCGTCTTCAACAGCATTCACTTTCTTGTTATCATTTCTGCCATATGGCTTGGAGCGATATGGCTTATATGAGGTTTCTGATTTCATGTTAGTTGATTCATAGGTTGAGGTAGAATTCATCCTCTCCTGCATCTTCTTGTCATCTTCCAAACGGATATATCTCAAAGCCCTGTTACGAGCTTCGTCGAGATTCCTGCAAGGATTCATTACAAGATCCTGATAAAACTGAGAATCCTTTTTGTAACCCCATCTTAAAAGCTTGCACAGCTGTTGCAACATCAAGATGTGGGATATCCAAGGATTCTCGACTGAATTTGTTCACATAATCCCTCAAGGATTCCTGAGGCCCTTGAGTTATCCTGTAAAGATCACTGGTTAGTTTCTCAAAACTCCGACTATAAGAAAATTGATTGTTAAATAAATTAACCAAATGAGCAAACGAAGTAATTGAGTGAGGAGGAACGTTTAACAGCCATTTTAAGGCTGATCCTGTCAGAGTAGAACCAAATCCCTTGCATAAGCATGCTTCCTTGAGCTCCGGAGGGATAGGGTTAATCTCCATTCTTTCCCTATACTGGGCAATATGCTCTTCAGGATTCGTAGTCCCATCATACAGCTTCATGTTGGGAGTTTGAAATCTTTTTGGGATTTCAGCATCAAGCGGGATATCCTGTGGCTGTCTTGGGATACTTCCGGAATTGGCTGGACCACTCCAGGTACACTGGATATCATGTCCTTCAATTTCTGGAGCTCCCTGGTAAATGTTGACGTCATACCTGCATCCTGCAAAGAGCCATTGTTGTTAGTAGCAAGAGTATTATTATTTGACACATTACCGTTCTGAGGATTTTGGCCATATCCTGAAGCATATCCTGAACTTCTCACAGTCGATATCCTGACCGAAGAGGGTATCTCAGGGGTATGATTCGGAGAATGGCTTGAGACGATATTCCCCCTATTATCCTCAGTGTAAACCGCGGAACTGAAGTTCAAAGCCCTGGGCTGTATAGGAGTGACAGTTTCCTCAACAGGTCTGCTCGAGCTAGCTTTTAAGAGTTGTATTTCTCTTAACAGCATTTGATTAGTCTCCTGTTGCTGCCTCATTTGTTCCTGCACACTTCCAAATAAAGTCAAAATTTCATCGTTAGAGGCTAAAAGGGGAGCAGATCCCTGGACACTCCGAGTAGGGATAACATCTTGAGATTGTGAAGAAAACGGCATCCTTGGAGGAGGTGGTGGAAGCACCGAACCAGTAGTAGCAGAGGTCGTAGCAGACATAGTGGAAGAGCTCATGTTTGATCTGGAGGCCATTGTAAACAATGTGGCAAAAAATTTTGAAAATAGAAAACCGATTAATGATTTTACAAAGATTTTTAGTAAAAGTAGCACCACTTGCCCCACGGTGGGCGCCAAATTGTTTTGGTCAAAAATTACCTAAGCAATTAAGTGATCAAATTAGTTAGGTGGGGTAGTGTGCTAAAATTATATGTGAAAAATGTATTGGCCAAATTAGATATGAAAACAGTTTCAGGATACAGCCCGGGATATAGAGCTGTATCAATGATCAAACAATGAGCGAAAAAGTAAAGGTTGACACGTGATGTACGAGGAAAGCCCTTGATCAATCTAGATCGCCGGCATAAAACCTCGGGAGCTGACAATCGCAGCTGCCTTGTTCTTCTTATTGCTTCAAATATCAGGATACAGTGCAGGATGTGGTGCGGATCGACTATGTGTTACAATGTAATTTGAATACAAGTGTTTGAGTGTGGTGTTTGCGGTGAGCTAGAGAGTAAAAGTGTTCGAGGGTGTAAGTGTAAAAATTGCGTGCCTTAAACTGATCCGCCCCCATCTATTTATAGTAAAGATAATGTAACAAACTATCCTAAACTTCCGGGATCCAGCGAATATTCCCACTCGAACGTTGAGGACCAAGTCTTTCGGGTTCAACGGCTTCCTTATAACAAATACGCCTGAGTCTTGAGGAGAAGAAGTCATGATGACCGTTAGTAACTTACAGCCATTAACCTGCACGTGTTTAATTCACTCAACCTTAGGATATCGCCCAGGATGTTAACAATATCCCCGTCCAGTATCCTGATCACAAATAAACAATTAAAATCGGGATATTAGTCAGGATATGTATACTCAGAAAATGACCCATAACATTTACGATCATTTGTGGGTTTAATTTTTTTTATCAAAGAAGATATAGAGGATAAAAACGTTTTCTAGCGATAGAAGTTTTAAATGTTTCAATTGTATTATATTTTTGGATTACTTTTATATCTTTTTATACTAGTTGTTATTTGTTTTGACTCATTTGTATAAAAAATTGGCTTTGGGTTGTGAGTGATGAAAAAGACATATTGCAAGTAGGGCTGTAAACGAACCGAACGTTCAGCGAACAGTTCGTGAACCGTTCGGCGGGAAGTTCGTTTATGTTCGTTCGATTAGCTTAACGAACGAACACGAACAAAAAGTTTTGTTCGGTTAGCTTAGCGAACGAACACGAACACAGGTCTCGTTCGTTTGATTGCGTTCGTGAACGTTCGGTAGTATGTTCGGTTACGTTTATTCGTGTTCGTTTGATTATATTAAAAAATAATAAATAAGAAACCTTTTATCTAAACATATTAAAAACTTGAAACCCTATTTTTTTCTAAGTTAGCTAAACTTTGGACATAACTAAACATATTGAAAACTTGAAACCCTAATTTTTCTAAGTTAGCTAAACTTTGGACATTCTAAGACATTATTTTGGGATAATTATGTCTAAGTTGGTTAAACTTTCGATAATTATGTCGAAGTTGGTTAAACTTGATTCATCGTTTGGTGGTTGAAGAAGACTTCTTCTGTTTTGATTTATCATTTGATGGTTATATTTAACTACTTATATCCAGTGTTTAAAGATAACAATGTTTTTATTTTTTTATTTTCAAGCTAAATGTTCGTTTTTATTTGCTTGTGTTCGTTTGTGTTCATGAATTGTTCGTGAACAACTTAATTTCCTTAATGAACGAACACGAACATAAACTTATGTTCGATACGCGTTCGTGAACAGTTCGCAAACGTGTTAATTTCCTTAACGAACGAACACGAACATGGCCTTGTTCGTAGCCCTAATTGCAAGGATCTAGGTATGGGAGCAATGATCCGCTTAGATTCATATGGGAGCAAATCATTTGCCGTTTTGGCTTACCGCTCAGAATCATCACTGACAACGGCACGAACTTCGCAGCAGATGACCTTGAGCGATGGTTCAAAGAATTGCACATCGAGCATACCTTCTCTTCGGTTGCGCACCCACAAGGGAATGGTCAAGTAGAAACGGTTAACAAAAGCATCATCGACGGCATCAAGGCAAGGTTAGGCGCAAAAAGAAGAGGGTGGGTCGACGAGCTGCCCAGCATACTGTGGGCCAACGAACAATGCCAAAGACAAGCAACGGTGAGACACCGTTCAGCCTAGTTTACGGATCTGAGGCGGTAATACCAGCTGAAATAGGATTGCCATCTCCGAGAATGCTCTCCATGAACTTAATCAACAACGAAGAAGAAAGGAGGATCGATCTGGACCTCCTAGAAGAAAGAAGAGAGATGGCGGCAATCAATGAGGCAAAGTACAAAACGAAGCTGGAAAAATATTACAACTCCAAAGTCCGAGTCTGCACTTTCAACCCAGGAGACTACGTCCTAAGAGACAATGAGGCTTCCAACGCAGAAAAGCCTGGGAAACTGGCTCCCAAATGGGAAGGCCCATATGTCATCGATGCAGTACTCGGCAAAGGAGCTTACAAACTGCGCACCATCGACGACAAAGAGGTTCCACGAACTTGGAACGCTCAGCAGCTTAGAAAGTGCTATATGTAAAACAGCTATGTAACCACAAAGGCCGAATCGCCAACACATTTACTATAATACAAGAAGTGTTTGGCTACTCTTATTTCATGCAAATTTCTTGTCACAACTGCATTTATTACTTTGGGCGTACACGAAAACATCAATGGCTCGACCATAGGAAACGTTGTAGACCTCCAAGGCTCGTCACAACCAAGTGCACAGCCGGGTCAAAAACACAACTAAAGCCTATAAAACGCCAAAACAAAAACTTCGTGCCCACACAAACACGAAAACATCGATAGCAAGGTAAATAAACATTGTAATGCTCCCAAAGCTGAACACAGCTGAGCTCACACAATAACCTGCAACTCGATCACTTCGTAATACGACAGAATAAACGTTGTAACTAACACAACATAACCTATCAGCGCCATCATTCATTCGTGACACCTGATCAAGGTAATTTCACATGCACAAATTATGATGATAACAAAATTCGCATAACAAAAGGCGCGTACAAACATAAGCAATTACTAAAAATAAGATAGTTAGTTGTCCACAACCATAACAGGTAAAACAAAATTAAACTTGTTCACAGGTCATCAAAATTACAAAGCCACCAAAGGCCATACGCGGCTCGCAGGCCGGAACGCTCCAATCAAGAATGGCTAGTACCAGCACCTCCTGCCACACTTCCGTCATCCCCGAGAGCTTTTTTCAACAAAGCCACACCATTCCCCTTCCTTGCTAACTTCTCCGCAGCCTTCACAACAGCAAACTCCAAGGATGCAAAATCCTTACGTTTTGCAGCATATTTACCATCACAATCTTCTTTGAAAAGCTCAAAATGGTAATCTTTTTCCTTATTTACAACTGCAGCCTTACCCTCTGAATAGCCAAACTTCCGACCGCTGTTATACCCCACTTGGCCCAACTCGAATATGTACGTAGCAAGCTCGGTAGAATTTAAGATACGGTCAGTAAGCTGCACAAGGCAAACGCCAAGATAAGAAGGACATTACCAAATACAACAAAGACGAAAACAAGGAAAAAAAGCTTACCAAGGGAACGGCGCGAGAAAGCAGCCATTTGCAATCGGCAGAGACCTCCTCAGCCAGGAGCTCAGAAGCCTGACACTCAGAAGTTTTTTCTTCAAGAAGACGCTGAGCAGCTTCACACTCAGAAACCTTCTGCTGCGCAAGGAGTTCCAACTTATCAATCCGGTCAACATACTCCTTCTCCTTCTTCTCAGCTGCAAGGCGCGCCTTATTAACTTCATCTGCTAACTCCTTCTTCTCGTTAGATAATCGAATAACTGCATCACGCTGAGATTGCATCTCAACATTGGTGCGCTCACAAGCAATTTCCCAGTCTTTCTGCTTTTGAAGATTAAGTTGTTTCTGTTCCTCAAGCTTCCGCTCAGCATCAGAAACTCTCCACTGTAAACCTTTCTTTTCAGCATTAAACTTCTCCCTTTCCTCAGCCAACGCTCTCTTCGAATTCTCAAACTCAGCTGTCTCTTCCCCCATAGATTTCCAATCTCGGACAATTTCTTACACAGAAGCAAAGAAGTTAACCCCGGCTCGAACATGGTCATCTAACAAATCAAAGCGATTACGTCGCTTCTGGAACATCCTCTCAGCAGGAGGAAGAGACATCGAGAAGAAATCATGACAGTTAGCCAAGTCATTCATCCGAGAGCCTTGAGTGAGGTTCCAGCGAGGAGCGTGCGGAAGGTCGTCACAAGCAGGGTTGTGAGTATCCCAAGAATCAGCATGAACATTCTCGAACTGCGGGCTCCGCACCACACCAGAAGTAGCACCACCACCTGAAGGGCGCTTGGTATAGATGGTCTGACGAGGGGTGGCCTCACTAGACTCCACCTCAGCCTCAACACCCTTACCCCTATCACCAACACCCACACCACCCGCAGTATCACCACCACCTTCACCCAAGTTCTCGACTACAGTTTCATCCTCTTTCTTCTCCTATTCAGCGTCATCCTGAGGAGGGGTCAAGCCAATCGTCCTTGATGGAGGAGAAGCAGGGGGAGTAATCTGTGAAATATCCACCTTACGCGGTTTTTTGCCAGTCTTGACTTCTGTCATAAAGCAACCTCAACAGTTAAAAGAAACTCGAAGAAACATGAAACAAAAATGCAACTATAAAACCATTACCAGGAGGGGCGGAAGCAGCAAAAATCTCCTCCAAAAGATTTCAACGGTTCTCACTAAAAATGCCCATGTCAATTTCAGATTCAGAAGGCGCGGGAGGAGCCTCCTTGCGGAGCTTAGCTTTTTTCGCCGCAAGAAGAGAAGCAGCCTGCTCATCAAGCTTGCGCTTTTTATCTTCAAGCGCTTTTTTCCTCATATGATCAGTCAAAGTAGACTGATCATCCGGGTCAGATTCCCGAGTTTTCTCACCAACTCCTAGACCAGACAACGTGTCAGAGATAACCACATAATCTAGACAAGGAAAAGTAGAGGGTCGCTTACGAGAAGTACCAGCAGCTTTGCCCTCTGCCCTTTCCTCTTTCCTCTCGGACTTATCAGTCTTCGCCTTTTTTCTTGTCTCCAAACGTGAAGAAGGATCAACAGGCACCTCTGCATCAACAGCATCATCAACAACCTCATGCACAGGTTCTGCAACACCAGCCTGCGCGGTACCTGCACGCGCGCAACGAGAGGTTAAACCTTCAGGAGTTTGGTCAGAACTTCCACTCGAAAGAACAACGAATTCCTCTCGAACAGGATCGACAGGGTCATCCTCATCATCTTCACCTAGAACAACGTTGGCATATTTACTGAAGCTTTCATCAGTTGGGTGCAGGAAGCGGCCCCGAATTTGGTCCAGCCATGTTGGCTTTCCATCCTCATGAATAGCTTCAACCATGGCACCCGCCGCCTTCGGGTCCAAAACATTTATCAAACTATAACCAACTGCAAAAGGACAAGAAGATAAGAGAAAAACACATAAAAATATAATAAACAGAAGGATAATTCAGAAGTAACTTATAAAAATAACATACATTTGACTTGATAGCTATAAACGGGAACACCCAGAGGATTCTTTGGTACCCATAGCAAACTCATTCCTGCACCAACTAGAGCCATCTCCTCCAACTGAGAAATGGCAGTTGCTTTGTGTGTTATCTTTTTATACCAGTCTTGTGCGGCATAATCCTCCATAACATCAACCTTTCGAATCCCTTCACTCACCAACCGATGATGCATATCCACCGGAATCACACCACGACGGATGTAGAAGAATTTTTGCTTCCAATCGTGCAAACTCTTCAACGGAACAGAACACACCGGAGCAACACCGGTCCGCGCTTGAAACGAATAAAACCCACTGGTATAACTAACGCTATAACATCTCAAACGTTGGCTCAATACGGTAAGCCCTACAAACATACTCGAATTGAGTAATACGTGGAAGCCCAATCGCGTTGATTTGAGAAATATGGACTCCATAATTCCTCAAAACAAAGGCAGTAAACTTCAAAATCGGCAGTCTAAAGTTACCCTCCCGGAAGAAGGCAGCATACAGAGTTATGTAACCGGGAGGTGCGTCTGTAACAACTCTCACTAAAATCAACACTTAGTATGATAATTATCCAATAAGAAAACCCTAATTAAGACACCCAAGTGATTCTGCATAAACCCTAAAATTTCTAGAACAATCGGAATCAGGATCAGGGCCCCTAAAACTCAAGGGGGATAAGACCTAGCCAACGATTATCTAAATAATTCGTTGTCAAATTAGAATTTCGCAAAATTGTCAAGTCAACAAGCCAAGTCCCGAACCCAGCTACCCTATAAATAGACTGCTTCCCTTACGGACCGTAAGGGATATGGCTTACGGTCCGTAAGCATGTCCAAAATTCGGATATAAATAGCAGACTTTGGGACTGGATTCTGGGATGTGAAACGACATAAAAACGCACTGTGTACGTCGAATTATAGCAGAAACAATACAATTAACACACACGATTCACGAATCACTGCCGCAATCAGGGTAATAACTCGATCCCTATTACGATTCAACGTCCGATCGATTATAACTATCCAACGATTGTTTGATTGTTGCTCAAATTGAGCTTATACTTTGTTATTCGTCGTGATTTCGACTTGAATATTTGAGTGCTGTTCGAATTCGGACTATGCTCTGTTATTCGTTGTGAATCCGTTGAATTATTAAGTATCGCACTTTGTTGATCGTTGTGAGGGTTTAATCTCGTGAATTGACGTAACTGCTGTATTAGTTACTAACCCGCTTGTGTGTATTGTTGTTAAATTAGGTTAAATCAAAAGCTAATCAGTAGGCTTATACTCTGCTCGTTAAATCTACAAATGTGAGTCATTCTCTTTTTATCAAATGTTTTACAAAACTCCAAATTATTTTTAAAATTATAATTACAGGGATTAAGTCTATGTAATCACTAAATTACAGCCGGTATGTGGGGTTTTGTATACATTACTTAATAATCTTCACCATTGGACAACGAGTTAGCCAATGGGTGATATGACCATAGTCACAGACACCATTGGACAACAGGAGGGCCAATGGGTCGAGTGACAAATACTGTGGGTAGTTGGTTTGATATCAGAAACATTGTAATCACTCTTAATACTGTAAATTATAACCACCATATTGTTTTCAGTAAAATGAATGATTCACTCAGTATTTCCCGCTGACAAAACCTTTTTCAAACATGTTTCAGGTGATCTGTTGTTGTTAGGGCTGGATTTTTACTATAAGTGATCCTTATACGTGATCCTAACCAGTGATCCTTGTTTCTTTGGCAGGCAGTGATCCTCAGCCGGACTTCAGGATCAGGATCATGGGACGTTATGGTGATCCTTATACTAACGGTCACCTTCGCTTACTACAATATTATTTTGCAGGAACATCTAGCAGGATATGCTCTAGGCATCATGATCAAGGAACGCGTTTTCACAATTATGGCAAGAGCTAAATTGAAGATGGACGTTGTACCGGATATGGAAACTTGGCTTGATCTAAGAGCAGCAATTTAGGCTAGATTATCTTTATTTCTAAAGGGGTAATGGGCTGATATTTAGTCATTTTACCTAAAATAGGTCACCTACACATGTATAAGTACCACTCTTCTTCATTCGGAAGAACACACACGACATACGACACAACTCTCAAACACTTAGACACTCAGTGATCCTTGTACTCAGCTCATTACTATCCGAAGTTGTAATCATATTTTTGTGATATTGAAGTTGGTGATCGGTAGTTGCCATCACCCGAGGTTTTTTATGCCGGAGATCATTCATTGATCAAGGGCTTTTTCCTCGTATAAATCATTGTGTCTTTGCATCTTTTATCACAGAAGTGATCCTTTATTTTCATAATTAACCAAGCATCATACCCCGTTTACATAAAGTTTGGTTACATTATCCTTGTGTGATTTTTGACCAAAACAGTTTGGCGCCCACCGTGGGGCAATTGGTGCTTCATTCATAAGAAAATCTTTTGTTCGAAATCATTTCAAAGAGTTACATGGCTTCATCATTGAAGAACACGTCCACGGCGATGTCTGCAGTCACATCATCACAGATCACCTTGCCTCCTCCACCGGCAGGATCTCAAAAAAATACTGAGAAGAGATCAACTCCCACTTCCTCTAAACCTCTATCTTCTTCTGCTATGAATTCTTCTATTCCCAGTACTAGTGATGTATTTGCTTTAATTTTGCAGATGAAGGATCGTATGCAGCGGCAAGATGAAACCAACGAAAGGATCCTCAGGGAAATTGGAGATCTCAAAAGACAAAAGAAAGCGGCAGAGGATCATTCTCCACTGATGCCCAAATCCTTGAGCTTCGATACTCCAATGATCACTTCCCAGCCATCAGGGATCCCCGACGTGCAAATCATAGGGGAGTCAAGAGGATCACGTCTCAACTCGGCAGCAATGACTCAGACATCAGATTCACATTTTCAGCCAATAGGATCCTATCCTCAATACATGGGATCCTTCATGAATCCGGGAGCCTATCCGGGGGCACAGCAGTTTCAAGGATCCTACTTTATTCCAGGATCATTCCAGGGCCAAGGATCCTCTTTTGTTCCAGGATCATCCCAGGTTCAAGGATCCTCCTTCATTCCAGGATCATCCCAGATACCAGGATCCTTACAGATGCCAGGATCCCTAAAAAGTTTGCAAACAGGAAGTCTAGATGTCCATCAAGGGGACTTCATTCCAATGCAGACCATTGCTTCCACTGGTCCCTCCGTTGCTCCAGAATCCCAGCAATATGGATTCTCTAACCTGAACCCAATGGGAGGTAACACTTTAAATAATTATCCTACTACTAACCTTGGATTCATGCAGGATACAGGTACCAATCATGCTATGGCCAGGGAATTACAGAAACTAAAGGACATGATCTCAAGTGTTCCAGGGGTAGTCAAGCCTATCCCAGAGATTGCAGATGGAAGCCACAAGGTATCTCGCTTTGCACCACCAATTTGTGATGCAGAGGTACCCAAAAGGTTCCATATCCCTACCATGAAGCTGTATGATGGCACAACGGATCCAGAGGAGCATATAGCACAATACAGGGAGAGGATGGAGATCAATCCTATCCCAGAAAAATTGAAGGAAGCATGCCTATGTAAAGGATTTGGATCTACTCTTACTGGATCAGCTCTTAAATGGCTACTAAGTCTTCCCCCTTACTCTATTACTTCATTTGCCAATTTAGTTAATTTATTCAATAACCAATTCTCTTGTAGTAGAAAATTTGAAAAATTAACTAGCGATTTATACAGGATAACTCAAAATCATAACGAATCATTAAGGGATTATATAACTAAATTTAGTAAAGAATCCTTGGACATTCCTAACTTGGATATGGCTACGGCTGTTGAGGCCTTCAAAATGGGACTGCTTAAGGATTCGTTATTCTATGATGATCTTGTTATGACACCATGCAGGAATTTAGATGAAGTAAGAACTCGAGCACTCAGGTTTATCCGGCTAGAGGATGACAAGAGGATCCAGGAAAGACAAGTAGGATCCTCAAAACAAGATAAGCAAGGATCCTCCTTCAAAAGCAACAAGTTCAAATCCTACCATAGAAACGAGAACAAGAATGTGCATGCTGTTGACCAAGAAGAGGATGATGAAGAATATCCTCCAATCTCAGAATATTGTTTTTCCGTCGATAATCATGAACTGATCCTTGCAATGCAGAATCTAGGTGAAAAAGCTAGATGGCCCAGGAAGAATGATAAACCATCCGGGACTAAAGATAAGTCCAAATGGTGTGCATACCATGAGGATTTCGGACATCTAACTGAAGATTGCATAGCCTTAAGAAAGGAAATTGGATACCTGCTAAGCAAGGGGCATCTAAAAGAATTATTGGGGAGAAAAAAGCAAAGGACCCAGGATCCTGAAAGGATCCCTGAAAAGGCTCCAGCACCTCCGGCAGACGCACAAGTGATTAACTTTATATCCGGAGGATCGGACATTTGTGGTACATCCTTTTCAGCGGCCAAAAGACATGCAAAAGAATCAAAAATGGATAATGGAGAAAGGCCTATTAGAACCTCAAGTGCCTCAGAAGGGAAGATGATAACATTTGATGAGAATGATCGCATTAACATTCAGGATCCTCACCATGATAGTTTAGTGATCACTCTCTTTATCTCTAACCATTTTGTCCGCAGGATCCTTATTGACGGAGGGAGCTCAGTGAACATTATCCAGCTTGATGTCTTGAAGAAGATGGGAATCCCAGAATCAGACATCACACCCAGATCCTCCGTGCTTGTAGGATTCAGTGGGGAAACGAAGAAAACTCTGGGGGACATCAAACTCCCAATCTACGTGGAAGGATTACATAATTACCAAAAATTTTGTGTTATTGACTGTTTATCTTGTTGCAACGTTATCCTTGGCAGGCCTTGGATACATGACATGAAAGCAGTTCCATCTACCTACCATCAATGTGTGAAGCTCCCTAGCCCATGGGGGATAATCAAGATCGACAGTGATCAGCAAGAGGCTAAGGATTGCTATACCTCATCCATGAAGCCAACCTCGAAGCCAAGGGAGCAATAGCAATTACAGTATCCTCCGAGGAATGTCTTGGAGGCAAGGGAACAAGATGTAGATGAAATCCTCTTGGATCCTAGTGATCCTGAATCAAAAATCTATATCGGATCAGGGATCCTTGGCAAGATGAAGGAAGACATGATATCCTTCCTCAAAAGAAGAAAATCTACCTTTGCATGGAAACATGAAGATATGACAGGTATATCTAAGGATATTATTACTCACAAACTTGGCATTGACAGGTCTATCAAGCCAATCCATCAAAAAAGGAGGAAGTTTGCACCAGAAAGGAATGCCATTATCCAAGAAGAAGTAGAGAGACTACTTCGAGCAGGTATGATCAGAGAGGTAAAGTATCCAAAATGGTTAGCCAATGTGGTTGTTGTCCAAAAGAAAAACGGAAAGTGGAGGGTATGTGTCGATTTCACTGATTTGAATAAGGCATGTCCCAAGGATCCTTTCCCATTACCCCACATTGACTCCATGGTGGATGCAACAGCGGGGCATGAACTGTTGACCTTTATGGATGCATCATCTGGATTCCAACAAATCCAGATGGAACCATCTGACCAAGAGGATACAGCCTTTATGACCCCAACCGGTTTATATTGTTATATTGCCATGCCTTTTGGACTAAGAAATGCAGGTGCAACATATCAAAGGCTGGTAAATATGATGTTCAAAGATCAAATTGGAAAAACTATGGAGGTGTACATAGATGATATGGTGGTCAAGTCAAAGAAAGCTGAGGATCACCTAAGGGACTTGGAAGAAGCATTCGATATCCTTGATAATTACAACATGAAACTTAATCCTTCAAAATGTCATTTTGGTGTTAAGGCAGGAAAATTCTTAGGATACATGGTAACCCAGAGGGGCATTGAAGCAAGCCCGGAACAAATCAAAGCATTAATAAATATCAAATCTCCTGCCAATGCCAAGGATGTTCAAAGACTGACAGGCAGGATAGCAGCTTTGAACAGGTTCATATCGAAATCCTCAGAAAAATGCAAAGAATTCTACGATATCCTAAGGAAGAATAAGAAGTTCGAATGGACTGAGAAGCATGAGAATGCTTTACAAGCCCTAAAAGAGTATATGTCCTCAGCACCAGCATTAGCAAAACCAGAAAAAGGAGATGTGTTATCCTTATATCTGGCGGTATCCTCAACCGCTGTAAGTGCTGTCCTTGTTAAGGATCACGAAGGTACACAATATCCTATCTACTATGTAAGTAAAAGTCTACTTGATGCCGAATCCAGGAAACCAGATATGTCAGGAAGAATGGCTAAGTGGGCAGTAAAGCTTAGTGCCCATGATATAAGATACGAACCAAGAACAGCTATTAAATCTCAAGCACTAGCTGACTTTGTGGCTGATTTCAGTAGTGATCTACAAAAAGAAGCAGAACTGGAGGTCCAGCAGCTGGATGAAACCAAGGATCCTTGGATACTACACACTGACGGATCCTCAAATATCAAAGGCACAGGGCTAGGGATCCTACTAAAATCGCCACAGGGGGACATAATACCCCACTCCATAGCCTGTGAGTTCCAAGCAACTAACAATGAGGCTGAGTATGAAGCCTTAATTGCTGGCTTACAAATTGCTAAGGATATGGGGGTAAAGTATCTCAAAGTATATGTAGATTCATTATTGATCACTAATCACTTTAACGGATCCTATGCTGTTAAAGGTGAAAAACTAACAAAATATTTAGAGATAGTCAAAGAATTGGCACTCTCTTTTGTTTCTTTTAGCTTAACACAGGTACCAAGGGAGGATAACACGGAAGCTGATGCATTGGCCAACCTAGGATCATCCTTGAAGATTCCAGAAGATATAAGTATCCCTATCATCCATATCCTGGCTCCTGCTATTGAAAATCAGGTGGCCATGGAAATAGAAGAGGATACTGCAATGATCCCTAGTGAAGAAGCCCAATCTTATTCAGGATCATGGATCTCACCAATCATGAGATACTTGCAACATGGGGAGATTCCAACGGGAGAAAATCCTAGAGCTTTCAGGATTAAGGTATCTCAATTTGCAATCTTAAATAATGTGCTATATAAACGATCCCTTGCAGGACCATATTTAAGATGTATTGAAGATCCTGAAATTGAAGAAGTGTTGAGAGACTTCCACGAAGGAGATTGTGGAAACCACACTGGGGGCAGGGCATTATTCTCAAGGATCCTTAGAACAGGATACTACTGGCCAACCATGAAAAGGGATGCTATAGAGTATGCTAAGAAATGTGATCCTTGCCAAAGGCATAGCAATATCCTTCACCAACCAGCTGAATTACTACACCCCATACCATCCTCTTGGCCATTCATGAGATGGGGAATGGATATAGTTGGCAAGCTCCCTAAAGCACCTGGTGGAAAAGTATTTATGCTTGCCATGACTGACTATTTTTCCAAGTGGATAGAAGCTGAAGCCTTCGCTCAAGTCAGAGAAAAGGAAGTCATATCCTTCATTAAAAGAAACATTATAACTAGATTTGGCATTCCCTCTGAAATTGTATGTGATAATGGCTCCCAATTCATTGGAAGCAGAACCACTAACTTTTGTGACAGTTGGGGAATCAAGATGATAACATCAACACCAGTTCATCCACAAGCCAATGGTCAAGCAGAATCATCCAACAAGATCATCATCAACAATCTGAAGAAGAAGCTAGGATCCAAGAAGGGGAAATGGGCAGAGGAGTTACCTTATGTGCTATGGGCTGATAGAACAACTCCCAAGAATGCCACTGGTCAAACACCTTTCTCTTTAGTATTTGGGGCAGAAGCAGTGATCCCAACAGAGATGGTGATCCCAACTGCTAGAACAAGTGCTCGTGATCCTGAAGAAAATGCTACAATCCTAGCTCAGGATTTGGATACTATTGAGGAAAACAGGGATCTAGCTAGGATAAGGATGGCAAGCTACCAACAAAGAATGGCTGGTACCTACAACAAGAATGTCAGGATAAGGAAGTTTCAAGTCGGAGATATGGTGTTGAGAAAAGCATTTCAAAATACTATCAATCCTGCTGACGGGAAGCTAGCACCAAAATGGGAAGGTCCCTACTTGATTGAAGCTGAAGCAGGAAAGGGGGCATATAGGTTGCTAACCATGGAAGGAAACTTGTTACCAAGAGCCTGGAATGCTGTTCACTTAAAGAAATACTTCATGTGAACATGATCCTTCCTGCATGTGATCCTTACATTGAAGTATCCTTGAAGGATCCTGGAGATATCGGTGATCCTTACTCTGGTAATATGCTTATCCTAAAACTATTGCATTTTCTTACTTTTTGCCTAAGGATAAGGATCATGTATCCTTCATCCTCTACTCACAAACCATTTGAGTTATGATAGTTCAGGTATCTTCAGCAAATCGTCAAAGATCTCCAAAAGCACCACAGATCCTTGGGTACAACCCCAGTTATCCTTGGGATTATCCCCAGTTTCCGCCAGCAGCGCACGATGATCCTGGTATAGTTCACGTCTTTGGGACCAGTACCCACTTTCGGGGCTGACAACCTCATTGTACTGGCTATATTTAGGATCCTACGTATAATGGTGGACGCACCATACATCCGTTCCTAAGGTTTCTAACGTTTTCACGTTAGCTAAGGTTTTGACATTTTCATGTCACCAAGTTTGGATAGTTGCCAGAAAGGGCCATACTCCAGTTTACATACGATCCTTTGGGCTTGTCCCCAGTTATCCTATGGGCTTGTCCCCAGTGATCCTCCGGGATCATCCCCAGTTATCCTTTGGGCTCGTCCCTAGTGATCCTCTGGGATCATTCTCAGTTATCCTTTGGGCATGTCCCCAGTCACTAATTTATGTTTTACATTGGCTTAGTCCCAAGTTATATCTCACTTTTCAGGTTTTGGAAGTCTAAACATATAAGGGTCCTTAATCCTTATTAACTATCAAAGTCTTATCTATGATTGTCTTGATTGAAGGTTAGGATCCTAACGTGGATCCTCAGGTATGATCCTTGATTATTTTTGACTATACTCTTTATCCTAACCAACCCTTATACTTTGACAACCGAACCTATGATCCTTGAACTAAAACACTTTGAGAATTTTCAATATGAGGATATTTGATCTAGGATCATATCCTAAGTTTATTAAACACTTTTTCAACTCTTGTTATTGAGAAATAAAGAGGATTATTGAAGGATAACAACACAAGATAAGCCAGAAAGATTAAAGTTATATTATTAAACAAAAGGATCATTAACCCTTTCAAAAAGTTGTCAAAATTGCCAACCCACATTTCTACCAGCAAAACGTGGCCCGTCCACATGGGTTGGCAAAGGGTGTCCATTGTCTATGCGGTCTTAGCATTTTTGCAGGAAAGTAAAAGCGGCAGGATCACAAAGGCTTCATCCCCCAAACAGAGGATCCCTCCACCTTTTGCAATCCTACCCATTGTTCAAAGGATCCAGGATCCTTAACCCTAAGAAACTATTGTTCAGAAATTACAAACCATAATTGTTCACAAACACCACTACCACAAAAAACCACTACCAATCCTAAAAAATTGGGCTCCGGCCTAGTCTCGAAATATCCATCATCGCCCAATCATGCATCCTACACCTTCGCTGCTTCATCACCACCAGCATCTCCACCTTGATCCTTCTCAGCATCACCACCTTCCAGCATGGGGATCTCCTCAGCCTCATCCTCGTCCTCCAGGTCTGCCAACCTTGCCTTCCAACCCTCAACATCCCACGAGCTTTTGTCAAAGGTAGGATCCTGAGCCTCCTCGGCCATCTGAAGTTGTATCTTATACATAGCAATTGCCGCGGACACCTTAGCATCTTGGGTGATCTCCTGCTTCTCGTTATCCATATCGATCAACCTCTGAGCAGCCTCAGCCTTCATGACCCGGAGTTCCTTCTCAAGATCTCCTATCTTGAGATCCTTTAACACACCCATTTGCTGGAGATCGGCAATTTGGCTCTCCTGGTCCTCAACATGGCCAAGATAGGTCTCAATCTCGGCAAGTTTCTGCAACAGGAGAAAAAAGATAAGCTTAGGATCAGATGATCCTCAAGAAAAGCAGAATATACAAACAGGATATGTGAGACGGATAACCAACAGGGGCAGTGATCCTTACCTCATTCACGTAGTCGAGGAATTGCTGACGGAGGAGGGGAAATCCTTGGAGATCTTCAGAGGTTTTTCTCTTTTTTCCCTTGCCCCGGATAGATGCTTTGGGAGCTGATGCTGAAGGACTGGCAGCAGGAGCCTTCTTCTTCTTTGAAGATGTGACATTGGCAAGATCACTTATCCCAAATATGGAGGCTGATTTAACAGACCTGGCAGATTTTCCAGCACCTACACAATTCAAAAACAAGATAAGTTCCCTTATTAAATTAAATACCTTTACATAAAACTTACTTTTTATGAGGATACTTACTTGACATTGTGGCAGATGCAGAGGATATCTCTTGAGAATCTTGGATAGTGATTTGGAAGCTTCTAACTTCAGGATCAAGCTTTTTAAAAGCTAACACTCTCTCTTTTGCAGCAGGGGTTAATTTCAGACGAGCAATGGAAATAGCTGCATAAAAGACAAAGGAAAAAAGACATCAGCGATCCTCATCATATGAGACAGGACTGATAGTGATCCTTCGAGGATCCTCTACCCTACCATGAGTGGCCCATTCCTTGGGCAAATCCTTCCCATCCGGGATTGAATCCCTCTTAACAAAGAAAAACCGACGTTTCCAGTTGGTATCATTCTTAGTAACTTTGAAGATTGGGTGATCCTCCCCAGCTTTCCGTTTCAACAAATATCGGTGAGAACCGAAGGTGGTGAGATCGTAAAACTCAGCTAACTCCGCCATCCCCAGATCAATCCCTTCCTGCTCGATGATCCTCTCGAAGGTATAAAGAACCCTCCAGATCATCGGCATAGCTTGGATGTAAGAGATGCCGGTTAAGGAAAAGAAAGACTGGGTAAAGTCTGGAAAAGGATATGAGTAACCTATAGCAAACGGAGTAGCAGGAAAAGCCACCCAGACATCTGAGACAAAGTCGCTCAAAGCAGTAGGATCAAAGGATTTAAAAACAACATTCGCCGGAAAGCAATGGCGAATCTTGTCTATGTGGACATCAATAAAGCAGCACCTCTCCGTAGGAGAATCCTTGATAATCCCCTGGCTTTTTAAAGGACTATCCTTCTTGGAATCCTTGTGTGGGTAGTTCCGGAGCAGCATGATTGTGATCGAGTAAAAAGAAGAATAGAGAGAAGAAGAAAGAGAAGAGGAGAATACCTGATCGATCTTCGGTGTAGAATATGAAGGGAGTGTATCTCGAATTTAAATACAAACTGATCCTCACCCTATCTCCTATTTATAATCATGATCTGCAGGATTGTCACATCTCTGACGTAATGATCATAACGGCTAGTCCGAGCATAACGGCTAGTTTCTTGGAGTCGCCCGTTAGAGATAAGATCGAAACAAAATATAACTCGTCTATTTACAATTAACTCCTTATATTTTGGGGGCAATTGTTAGGGCTGGATTTTTACTATAAGTGATCCTTATACGTGATCCTAACCAGTGATCCTTGTTTCTTTGGCAGGCAGTGATCCTCAGCCGGACTTCAGGATCAGGATCATGGGACGTTATGGTGATCCTTATACTAACGGTCACCTTCGCTTACTACAATATTATTTTGCAGGAACATCTAGCAGGATATGCTCTAGGCATCATGATCAAGGAACGCGTTTTCACAATTATGGCAAGAGCTAAATTGAAGATGGACGTTGTACCGGATATGGAAACTTGGCTTGATCTAAGAGCAGCAATTTAGGCTAGATTATCTTTATTTCTAAAGGGGTAATGGGCTGATATTTAGTCATTTTACCTAAAATAGGTCACCTACACATGTATAAGTACCACTCTTCTTCATTCGGAAGAACACACACGACATACGACACAACTCTCAAACACTTAGACACTCAGTGATCCTTGTACTCAGCTCATTACTATCCGAAGTTGTAATCATATTTTTGTGATATTGAAGTTGGTGATCGGTAGTTGCCATCACCCGAGGTTTTTTATGCCGGAGATCATTCATTGATCAAGGGCTTTTTCCTCGTATAAATCATTGTGTCTTTGCATCTTTTATCACAGAAGTGATCCTTTATTTTCATAATTAACCAAGCATCATACCCCGTTTACATAAAGTTTGGTTACATTATCCTTGTGTGATTTTTGACCAAAACAGTTGTGATCCAAGAAAAGTGCCGTGAAGCACTACAAGCTCAGAGAAGTGGCTCAATGTGAATAAATAAAGAAACATGTTTTGAAAAATAAAGATTTCCCTGTGAAATCATCTTATTGTAAATTATGGGATTTTATCCCTAAACTTTATGTAATTTATTAAACGGGCATTTTTAGTATTAAAAGATCCTGTATTAAAAGACTTCCGTTGTCACCTAAATTAGATACCACGGGATTCCTGTCTCGCGGCTCTTAAACCGGGTCAAACCGCGGCCGAGGGCCGTGACAGGAAAAGGTGGTATCAGAGCCACTGACCGAGCCACTGATTTAAGCCTATTACTGATTTAAATAAATTAAGTATTTAACAAAATACTTAATTCTACTAATTGCCATTCTGTGATTATGTGTTTTATTAACTAGTTATTTGTTAGATACAGTATGGGTAAACAAAAGCTTTCTGCTATCTACCACAAATTAGATACTGCAACCACAGAAAAGGGAACCTCTTCCTCAGAACACCCAGCAGATCTGGAAGAAGGGATGTTTGTCCGTAAGGCAAACTATGAAAATCCTCTCACCCCGGATAAAAGAAATTCGATTCTTAGGAAGGGACAGGAGAAAATAAAGAAACCCCAAGTCAAGAAAGTGAGGTTTAATCCAGAAATTCAGGAATTAGGCAATAATCCATCTTGGGAAGATAAATTAGATGAAAAATGGGCAAATCTTTATATGCTAGCTACCGTAGCAGAGAATGCAAACCTCTAAATTACCAATAAGCCTGAACTAGTAGAAAACTGCTACTCAGTAAATAAATAAATCAATCCTCGTGTGTTCTCTTTCCTGTTGTCTATTGTACAAATTAGTATGCAATAAAACTTAAATGTTTATTTGTTAAACTTTGTTCCAAAGTTTTAACTTAGCATTTTTGTGCATTTTGCATATATGCTATCCAGCATGAATGAGATATCGGAAGCATTTCAGAATCTCAACCTCTACCCAGTACCAATTGAAGTCTCCCACGACTTTACTGGTTATATTGCTGACATAGAGGAACCTCTGGAATTCCAAGCTCCACCGCTGGAAAAAGCAAAACCTAAAAAGAGAAGAAGATATGTAGGATGGAGGAAAGTGCGCAGAAGAAAGCCAGCCACTAGGAAACTCCCAAAAATAGAAAACCCTATAGACAAAGGAAAAGGAATCGAAACCGGAGAAATTTCTAAGCCAACAGAGATAGAAATCAGGAAAGATTCTAAACAAAAAGGAATAGAAATTGGAGAGAGCTCTAGACAACCTGAAGAAATCACATTTCAAGATGAAATTGACCGTCTACTAGCAAATTGTGATGTTATTAGCCCTATCCATAATAATCTATATCCTTACCCGGCCGAAAACCAACTTCCTGTAAATCTGGAACCAGCTATTCCAGATCCACTAATCCACACTAGACCTTTAGGCCAAATGGAAGAATGGTGGACGAATGACTGGCAATTCCAAAATATGATCAACAGTCCTTATTCCTTCCTCCTACAGTTTGATCCAGAACCTATCCCCAATCCTCCAATGAGCAACGAAAATTTAGCCAAACTTCGTCAGTTCGGTGAAGAGCTGATAGGTACAGGGAATAGGATCCGGGAAATGGGAGAACAAATCTCCTGGAAGTACGACGAGAGGGAGCGTCGCTACTAAAACTGCCAGTTGACCAAAGGATAGTGGGATGGGAAGTGTGACTGTATCGTAATAGTAATAGTAAAATCTAACTTTGTAAAATGGGAAATAAAACCTTGTAAGATAAACAGTGTGTATGGATGCCTATATAATCTATAATAGAAGTCGAGAAATCGACAATTTTGGCTATAGATGTGTCGTGATAAGATTATATGATTACATGCAATTGTTTTGTTAAATTATCAATTACTTAACACTAATAAGTTTATATCTATAAAAATCATCAGATGGAAACCGCTAATAATGAGCCAGTTAATGAAGAGAATCAATCTGAGCAAAACCAGGAAAACCAGTATATGACTAGACAAGATATTGAAAATATCATTACTCAAGGGATAGCCAATGCTATTCCAGCAATCATGGCTGCTGCTCGGAAACCTGTTGAATCGAAACAAATCATTCCTAGTAAACGTACTCAGGAAGATAATTTTAGCCATAGTGTAAACGGAGGCGGTAATCATGACAATCATGATAATGATCCACGACAAGCCCCACTTCCTAAGAAAATGAAAGCTGCAACGCCTGGTTGCACTTACAAAGAATTTCTTGCTTGCAAACCCGCTGAATTTGCAGGTAATGAAGGGGCAACTGCAACAATGCGTTGGTTAGAGAAAACCGAAGCAGTAATTGCAATAAGCAAATCTGCCGAAGAAGATCAGGTCAAGTATGCTTCAAATTTATTTAAAGAAGGGGCACTAGAATGGTGGAACACAGTATTACAAGCAAAAGGAAGAAGAATAGCCTATGCTATGAGCTGGGAAGAATTTAAGAATCTTGTAGAAAGAAAATTCTGTCCCGAATATGAAAAAGATCAGATGGCAAATAAATTCCTAAATCATCGTATGACGGGTGTAGATTGTCGCGGTTATACTTCGACATTCTTTGAATACGCTAGAGTAGTACCAACACTGGCCTCGCCAGAATCGGTACTCATTTCCCATTACATTTGGGGATTAATTAGTGAGATCCGTAACATCGTTAAAGCTGCGAGACCTCGTACTATTGACGATGCTGTGGAATTAGCTAATACCCTAACTGATGAACTAATTCGCACTAGAGATGAAAATAGGAAGAAGGACTTGGTTCAGAAAATTTCCCAAGGAGTTCGTACGAGTAATAATACCAGTTTCAAAAGAAGAGGAGCAGGGTAATCTTCAACCTCGCCGTTCTGCAGAAATTGCAAAAGGAAACATTTTGGAAGATGCAATGTAACTTGTAATTTTTGCAAAGCTGTAGGACATAGTGAAGAAAATTGTAGAAAGAAGACAACAGTTTGTTTCAACTGCGGAGAAACCGGACATTTTAGACCAGAATGTCCTAAGTTAGTTAAACCAACAGACAACAAAGCCAAACTAGCTGAGGGAGCTATTAAGAAGAATGCACGAGCATTCCAGCTGACCACTCAAGAAGCCGAACTCATCCCAGATGTGATAGCTGGTACGTTCCTAGTTCACGATGTGTTTGCAAAAGTATTATTTGACTCTGGCGCAAACCAAAGTTTTATTAATACTTCATTCTGCCAAGCTCTTAACTTACCTTTAACCACCCTTAGGCAGATTTTTACAGTCGAAACAGCAGAAGGAAATTCTGTTAACATAGATAAAGTTTTGCAAGAAGTAAAAATAGAACTATTAGGCCATAAGTTTTCCGCAAATCTGCTATCTATGAAATTAGCCGAATTCGATGTGGTATTAGGGATGGATTGGTTAGTAGCCAACCATGCTCGAATCCTATGTGATAAGAATTCCGCAGAAATTCGTACCCCCACAGGAGAGGTGATTTTAATTACAGGAGATAGACCTCGACAGCCACTGAAATTCATCTCAGCAATGAAACTGGCTAGTTATTCGAGAAAACAAGAAATGGTGTATATGATTTCCGTAATCATTAGCGCTAAAAGTAAGGAACTTCAGGACATCCCTGTAGTCTCAGAATACCCAAACGTCTTTCCAGAAGAATTACCTGGGTTACCACCTGATAGAGAAGTAGAGTTTAGAATTCATTTAATTCCGGGTACTACACCAATAGCTAAAGCACCTTATCGATTAGCACCCACCGAAATGCTAGAATTGAAAAAGCAATTAGATGAATTACTAAACAAAGGTTTCATACAACCTAGTTCATCCCCTTGGGGAGCACCAGTGTTGTTTGTGAAAAAGAAGGACGGATCAATGAGAATGTGTATCGATTATAGAGAACTGAATAAAGTTACAATTAAGAATCGGTACCCATTACCTAGGATTGACGATCTTTTTGATCAACTTCAAGGCGCTAGGTATTTCTCTAAGATAGACTTGCGCTCCGGATATCATCAATTGAAAGTACAAGAAGAAGACATACCTAAAACTGATTTCAGAACTAGGAATGGTCATTATGAGTTTACAGTCATGCCCTTCGGATTAACGAATGCACCCGCAGCATTCATGGACATGATGAATCGAATCTGTAAACCATACTTGGATAAATTCGTAATTATCTTCATTGACGACATACTTATTTATTCCAAAAGTCAGGAAGAACATTGTAAGCACTTACACACACTCTTAACTTTGTTAAGAAAGGAAAAACTTTACGCCAAATTCTCAAAATGTGAATTTTGGCTGCAAGAAGTGCAATTCTTAGGTCATGTGGTAAATCACGAAGGAATTCATGTAGATCCTACTAAAATAGAAGCAATCACTAAATGGAAGGTCCCACAAACAGCTATGGAAATTAGAAGTTTTCTAGGCTTAGCTGGATACTACAGACGATTTATTAAGGATTTCTCTAAGTTAGTTGTACCTTTGACTAAGTTGACCTGTAAAACCGTTAAGTTTGAATGGGGATCTAGACAAGAAGAAGCTTTTAAGATTTTAAAAAACCGATTGACGAATGCTCCAATTTTAGCTTTACCTGAGGGAATAGAAGATTTCGAAGTATATTGTGATGCCTCAAAGTTAGGATTTGGATGTGTGTTAATGCAATGCAAGAAGGTAATTGCGTATGCCTCTAGGCAATTGAAAAAGCACGAAGAGAATTATACGACTCATGATTTAGAATTAGGAGCCATAATTTTTGCCCTTAAAATCTGGAGACATTATCTGTATGGAAGTAAGTTTACCGTTTATACAGATCACAAAAGCTTAAGGTGCATATTTGGGCAAAAAGAGTTAAATATGAGGCAAAGAAGATGGATGGAAATCCTAAGCGATTACGATTGTGATATTCAATATCACGAAGGAAAGGCAAACGTAGTCGCAGACGCCTTAAGTCGTAAATATCATGAGAAGCAAAAACGAGTCCGTGCTCTTAGACTAAATCTACAAGTAGATTTAATGGAACAATTGAAGAAAATTCAGGAAACAGCAATCAAGGATGATGCTGAAAGAATGAAAGGTTACATAAAAGAACTAGAACAAGGAAATGATGGAATTTGGAGATTCCACAAGAAACGAATTTGGGTACCTAAACAGGGAGAATTAAGAAATAAGATTTTAGAAGAATCTCATAAATCTAGGTATACCGTACATCCAGGAAACAATAAGATGTACCAAGATTTAAGAAACAATTTCTGGTGGATAGGAATGAAAAAGGATATAGCTGAATACGTATCTAAGTGTCTAACCTGTTCACAAGTTAAGGCCGAACACCAGAAACCTTCAGGACTACTACAACAATTGGAAATGCCTATATGGAAATGGGAACTCATAACAATGGATTTTGTTACTAAGTTACCCAAAACCAGAAAAGGTAATGATGCGATTTGGGTAATTGTGGACCGATTAACCAAATCAGCTCATTTTCTACCAATGAAAGAAACCTTTAGCATGGAAAGGCTAGCCAAGCTGTACGTAGATGAAGTAGTATCTTTACATGGAGTCCCACTCTCCATTATATCAGATAGAGATAGTCGTTTTACCTCTCATTTTTGGACTAGTTTGGCACCCGACTAAATTTGAGTACTGCATATCATCCACAAACAGACGAACAAAGTGAAAGGATGATACAAACTTTGGAAGACATGCTCCGAGCATGTGTGATAGATTTTGGTGGAAATTGGGATAGCCACCTACCTTTAATTGAATTCTCCTATAACAATAGTTATCATTCAAGCATTGAAACTGCTCCATTCGAAGCACTGTACGGACGCAAGTGCAGAACCCCAGTTTGTTGGGCAGAAATAGGAGAAAGTCAATTATCAGGTCCTGAGATTGTACTAGAAACTACTGACAAGATAACTCAGATCAAGGAAAGACTGAAAACGACTCGAGATCGTCAGAAGAGCTATGCAGACAATCGCCGCAAGCCGGTAGAATTTCAAGACGGAGACAAAGTACTCTTGAAAGTTTCTCCTTGGAAAGGAGTAGTACGATTCGGTAAGAAAGGAAAGTTGAGTCCAAAATACGTAGGACCATTTCCAGTAATCCAACGAATAGGACCTGTTGCTTATCGTCTACAACTACCAGAAGAATTAGCTGGAATACATGATGTATTTCATGTATCCAATCTCAAGAAATGTTTATCAGACGAATCCCTGGTAGTACCTCTTCAAGATGTAGAGGTAAACGAAAAGCTGAAATTCGTAGAAAAACCACTACAGATCGAAGATAGAAAAGTCAAGTTTCTCAAACACAAACGACTAGTGCTGGTCAAGGTCAAATGGAATTCAAAGAGAGGACCAGAATACACTTGGGAGCTAGAATCAGAAATGAAGCGCAAATATCCTCATTTATTCCAGTAAATCTCGAGGACGAGATTTTTCTTAAGGTGGGGAGGATGTAACAACTCTCACTAAAATCAATACTTAGTATGATAATTATCCAATAAGAAAACCCTAATTAAGACACCCAAGTGATTCTGCATAAACCCTAAAATTTCCAGAACAATCGGAATCAGGATCAGGGCCCCTAAAACTCAAGGGGGATAAGACCTAGCCAACGATTATCTAAATAATTCGTTGTCAAATTAGAATTTCGCAAAATTGTCAAGTCAGCAAGCCTAGTCCCGAACCCAGCTACCCTATAAATAGACTGCTTCCCTTACGGATCGTAAGGGATATGGCTTACGGTCCGTAAGCATGTCCAAAATTCGGATATAAATAGCAGACTTTGGGACTGGATTCTGGGATGTGAAACTACGTAAAAACTCACTGTGTACGTCAAATTATAGCAGAAACAATACAATTAACACACACGATTCACGAATCACTGCCGCAATCAGGGTAATAACTCGATCGCTATTACGATTCAACGTCCGATCGATTATAACTATCCAACGATTGTTTGAGTGTTGCTCAAATTGAGCTTATACTTTGTTATTCGTCGTGATTTCAACTTGAATATTTGAGTGCTGTTCGAATTCGGACTATGCTCTGTTATTCGTTTTTGAATCCGTTTAATTATTTAGTATCGCACTTTGTTGATCGTTGTGAGGGTTTAATCTCGTGAATTGACGTAACTGCTGTATTAGTTACTAACCCGCTTGTGTGTATTGTTGTTAAATTAGGTTAAATCAAAAGCTAATCAGTAGGCTTATACTCTGCTCGTTAAATCTACAAATGTGAGTCATTCTCTTTTTATCAAATGTTTTACAAAACTCCAAATTATTTTTAAAGTTATAATTACAGAGATTAAGTCTATGTAATCACCAAATTACAGCCGGTATGTGGGGTTTTGTATACATTACTTAATAATCTTCACCATTGGACAACGAGTTAGCCAATGGGTGATATGACCATAGTCACAGACACCATTGGACAACAGGAGGGCCAATGGGTCGAGTGACAAATACTGTGGGTAGTTGGTTTGATATCAGAAACATTGTAATCACTCTTAATACTGTAAATTATAACCACCGTATTGTTTTCAGTAAAATGAATGATTCACTCATTATTTCCCGCTGACAAAACCTTTTTCAAACATGTTTCAGGTGATCTGTTGTGATCCAAGAAAAGTGTCGTGAAGCACTACAAGCTCAGAGAAGTGGCTCAATGTGAATAAATAAAGAAACATGTTTTGAAAAATAAAGATTTCCCTGTGAAATCATCTTATTGTAAATTATGGGATTTTATCCCTAAACTTTATGTAATATATTAAACGGACATTTTTAGTATTAAAAGATCCTGTATTAAAAGAATTCCGCTGTCATCTAAATTAGATACCACAGGATTCCTGTCTCGCGGCTCTTAAACCGGGTCAAACCGGGGCCTAGGAATGGCAATGGGCCGGGCTTGGGCCGGGTATTAGTAATCCCAGGCCCGTACCCGATTGTAATTCTTTGTCCCATACCCGGCCCGTTACCCGTCAGGTATTTTTCGGGTAATTACCCGTCGGGTATCGGGCATACCCGCGGGTATCGGGTATACCCGTTAATTTCTTAAAAATACCCGTTGGGACAAATGTGCAATTTTTACTTTGATGCTTATATAATTTACTATTTTAATGACTATAACAAATGAAAATATGATTAATAACTTACATATCATATTCAAACCACATATACTAAACTAAATTCAAACGATTACTTAATTAAGTAATTGTATCAGGAGCACCTAATTGCATAAAACATCCACATAATAAAGGGTGATAGCTTTCATATCCAATTTACATGCTCAAAAATAAGTTATATGTTCACTAAACACTTGTCAAATACATATCCACATATGACTATAGAGAAGTACATGTACTAATTTTATATATATGGAAATCTATAATATGATACTTTCGGGTATTATTCGGGTAAATGAGCCGGGTATCGGGCGGGTATCACTAAATCCCATACCCGTACCCATACCCAAATTTTTTCTATTTTTAAGCCCGTACCCGGCCCATACCCATTGGGCTTCGGGTATACCCGGCCCATATGTTTCGTGTTTCGGGTATACCCGTCGGGCTTGGGCTTTTTTGCTATCCTACCGGGGCCAAGGACCGTGAAAGGAAAAGGTGGTATGCATGAATTAAATAGAAAAAAATCTATTCAATTTTATCGTCCATCAATCTTTTGAAAGTGTGTTCTTTGTTTTAAAATATTGCAATTCGCCCATTCTATGCACGAATTAATAGAAAAAAATCTATTCAATTTTATGTATAATACAAAATGAAGTATGCATAAGTTATTTACCAAAAAAAAAAAAAAACAACAGGTGTGATTATTTCTTTTCTCATGCAACTATAACTTACCTGCATTTTATTCTCAAACTAGTTATTTTCCACCCGCGCGTTGCGGCGGAACCCAATGACTACAAAAGGCGTGTCAGCAACGGCAAACAAATACCGAATATCAAAACATAAATAAAATGACGTGGTAAGGATAGTCACTCCGTCATAAGAAAACGATTTTACATAACCTAATATATAATAATAGGACCTACAAGTCCTACACGATGGAAATTCGGTTGTTTTCAGTTCAGTTATTACGGTGCTAAGACGTTAAAATTTGGATGAGCTCGGTACCGGTAACGGCAGCGGCAGCGAAAGTTCCAATCCGGAAAATCATCGAAATTAGGTACCGGCACCGAAAATGCTCGGTACAATACGGTATGGTATTTAAAGGTAAAAATCAATAAATACAGGTATGGTGCTAGACCGGTGTCGAAACGAAAATAACGATTCTGAAAATGCCAAAAGGTGGGTACCAAATTGGTACCGAAAATGATTTGGTATAGTAAATTTAGTACCGATACGATACCGGTTCGTTTACAGGATTTGATACGATTTGCTCATCAATATTCTAAATATCCAAGTTAATTTTACATGCTACAATTCATTCATTACAGAAAAAGACAAAAAAGAAAGCAAAATAAGTTGTTGTGTATATAAAACCTCATTCAAATGAAATATAGTTTACTTACTGTGTGTATGAAAAGTAATCTAAACGGTGCAATTACTTGCATTGCTGCGTTGCTACAGGATTTGATGAGCTCGTTACCAACAGGTACCGAAAATACTGTTACCAAAATCCCCAAAAGTGGGTACCGGGTACCGGTACCGAATATACCTAGTATGGCACGGTTCGGTACCGGTCGGTACTGGTACGGCACCGGTATTTGAGGGTAAAAACCGGTTAATACTTGTGCAGAACCGGTACCAAAAATACACCGCTTTGCTAAATTTGAGACCGGTACCTATACCTAATACCATTTGCTCATCTCTATGGCCTAGCCAACCCAGCCAATGAGAGCCAGCTACGGAGGACCGCTAGGAATGCCCAACGCCTGGGCTAAAACTCCCGCTCAAGGGGCCACGCCGAAACCCAAACCCACCCGGGGTGGTGACTTGGGCATTTGTACCCAAACCACGGCCCAACCCTCGCCCTAATATAAGCCAAACGGTTATTTTTTAAAATTTAAACCTAGCCGCTATGGCCTAGCCAACCAAGCCAATGAGAGCCGGCCACGGAGGACCTTTTAAACCTAGCCGTTATGGCCTAGCCAACCCAGCCAATAAGAGCCGGCCACAGAGGACCGCTAGGCATGCCCAACGCCCGGGCTGAAGCCAAACGGTTATTTTTTAAAATTTAAACCTAGCCGCTATGGCCTAGCCAACCAAGACAATGAGAGCCGGCCACGGAGGACCTAGCGCCAAACGGTTATTTTTTAAAATTTAAACTTAGCCGCTATGGCCTAGCCAACCCAGCCAATGAGAGTCGGCCACGGAGTACCGCTAGGCATGCCCAACGCCCGGGCTAAAACTCCCGCTCAAGGGGCCACGCCGAAACCCAAACCCACCCAGGGTGGTGACTTGGGTATTTATATCCAAACTACGACCCAACCCTCGCCCCAATATAAAAAAGTTCACGTAATAATTAAAGAATTAAAATTAAAAAATGAATAAAAAATCAAAACTGAATGTACTGTTCATTCAGTTTTGATTTTATCATATATTAATAATAATTGCTACCGCTTTATCTTAATTATTAGGGGTCCTCCCCAATGAAAACACAACAAACCGGTGCCACATAGACTACCCGATGAAGGGGTGTTCAGAAAAAACCGTAACCAAATAAAAACCGTAAATTGAACCGTAATCGTAACAGAATAAACTGATCCGAACAACGAATTCGGTTTTTGGTTTGGTTTCTAACCGAAACCGAATTGTGAATATGGTTTTTGGTTCGGTTTTTAGATCCACATTTTTGTTTATTTGGATAACTAAATAAACCGTTAATTTAATTAATTATTAAATAGAAAATAATAATGTTTAATAAACTATATACAATTTATTAACCTAAAATACTAAATCTAATATCTAAGTATATGTATTCCTATGGTTTCATCAAATGTTGATCAAAATTCATGTTTATTTATTAACTTTTCTTTATTATATGTATGCATGTTCACTTAAGTTGAGAAAGACACATGTTTGGGATTATTTATATTTTGTGTTATTAGGCTTGTTGACTATTTATAGTTTTTTATCTATGTTTTGCAGTTTTAACTTTGTGGTTGTGTGTACGACTATTTTATGGATATGTTTGTTTTATTTTACTATGTCTTTTATTTATATATTGTTAGGTTTAATTTAGTTGCTGATTTGTTGTTCGGAAGGTAAAACACGAACATAAATATAAATTAAGAAAAAAGTACTTAGGTACAATTTGGTTTATTTGGTTTCTAAGCGAAACCAAACCGAATTGAATTTGGTTTGGTTTGGTTTGGTTCGGTTTGCATATTACTAATTTGGTTTGGTTTTTGGTTTTTGGTTTGGGGTACAAAATTTTGAAAACCGAGTAAACCGAAGCGAATAAACCATAAACCAAACCGATGAACACCCCTAACGAAAACCTCTCCCATCGGCGGCGACGGTCCCACCTATCCAAATTCAGGTTTCTCTCTCTGTCCTCCTTTTTTCGGTAAATAGTTCATGAATTCAATACCTGATTTACGTACCCGAAGTGACATCAGCAGTGTACCCGATCAGGTACAGGTACTACTACCCGACCACCACTTACCGTGAACGCCCCGTCTTCTCTTAATTTACCTTAATCAATAGTTTTGATTTATTCTCGCACTTCTGATGATTTTTTTTATTAATCCACGCTTTATATATAATTCATCAACTTATGTGTACAAGAAGTTAAAAAGCACTAAACAAAAGGCTAGCAAAGCACTTGCCATTCACTACCTATACATTATTGCCAACAATTCATACCTAAAACGGCACTAATGTTATATACCTTTATTAATCCCTTAAAACATTTTTAAACAATGTTTGTTACATGCGTAGGTCCACATACACATCACAAGACTTTAAGTTGTATATCATATCGATCTCTTTGAAATACCTATCATTTGTGTTACACGTTCCATACGAAATGAAATGAGACGCGTACTCGCAAGAACCACTATTATACCTATCATTTTTAATATCAAACTCCTATACTTTTAATTAATTGGGAGTCAAGAATTTGCTTGATATTTCATTCTTGTAGTTTGTAATAGACCTTGATCATCACCATTATTTTTGTATAAATCTTTTTACGTGCGACTAGTTATCGATCGTGTTAGATCATACTATTTAGTTTTATAAAACACCTTTAGATATTCTTAAATTGGCGAACTTGGGCTTCGATGTAGATCAAAGACACAATGTTGCATGATAGAATTTTACAGAAACTAGACTGGTTTCTTTAATTCGAAAGTTGTTAGACAAAATGTGACCTATGGTCCAATCCTCGAAAATGACACATGATACTGACCACACATACAACATCAAAATTTATAAAACCTAACAACTTGTGTAGGGAACAAAACAAAGAATATAACTAAAAAAAGAAAACCTTACAAATGTTCGACACTTAATGGCCGAAACATATACACGTGTCATGTCTTAATATATTCTCCTCTCGTTATTTTCATGTGGATATCTTTTTACCAGATAATTAACAAAAACAATATAAACGCAAAAATCACCTTTTAAAAAAATATAGAGTAAAATGTCAGGATAGATAGTACTTGTGGTTTTGTAAAGTAACATCTATAGTCTCTAACTTTTGGAAATTACACCGATACTCCATGTGGTTTGCTTTTTGTTACTCGTATGGTCCCTGGAGTGGATGTCCGTTAGTTTTAACCGTTAAATCAATGTGAAATCACTTATTTACCCCTCTCTTTAAAAAACAACAAATATTATACACACTCATATTATTATATTGAAAGTGTGGGGCCCACAAACTCTTTTGTCTTCTACAAAACAATCAGCCACCATCACCATAGCCACCCACCTCCACCTCTAGCTCCACCCACACCCGCGTCTGCCACCTAAACCGAACCCCTACAACCCTTAACCCATCACAAAACACCACCATAGTCACCAACGCCACAACAGCAGCCACCATCTGAACCACTACCATCTATACACATAAACCACCACCATCATCATATTTCTCTGTCGTCAACACACCCATCGTCGCCACCACCGTCAACAACAGCCATCATCAAAAAGTAATACCCTAAATCGGTTCTAAATCTACAAATTCAACTCAAAACTCGAAACCCTAAGAGGCAACATGTACCTTAATCGACTGAATTCACCATTGTTAACATTAGCAACCCATCATCACCATCATGTTCGCGTCTCTATCTCTCTCTGATCGATCTCTCTCTAAATGTGGTGGATGAAGGTATCTGGGATGGAGGAGGGAGTTAAGGTGGCGGATATGTTGATGTTGGTGGAGTTGCAGATGGTGGCGGCTGGTGGTAAGTGGTGGAGGTAGGTGGTGGTGAGTGTGTGTGTGTGTGTGTGTGTGTGTGTGTGTGTTTTTGAGAGAGGGAGAGGGAGAGACATACAAGTGCTTAAGGTGATGGAGATGTTGATGTTGATGGGTCCCACCTTTAATTTTAATATATCTACTTTTAGTGTTTTAATTTATAATACTAAGGGCATTTTGGTCATTTTACATGGATTTAAAGGTGAAAACTAACGGACATCCGCTACAGGGACCATCTGAGTAACAAAAACCAAACCATAGGGAGCACCGATGTAATTTCTAAAAGTTGGGAACTACTGGTGTTACTTTACAAAACCACATGGACCATCCGAGCATTTTACTCAAAATATATTTATAAATCGAAGTCGGCTCCGACTCCATATAATGTTGTGTGCGGGCTTGGCCCCAACCACACCCACCTTCCATATCAATGCGCCTTGGGTGTGGCACAAGGCATGGTCGGGCTTAAGGGTGTGGGACACCTCTTGTATTCTTTTTTATAAATCTATAACCAATATATCTTGCCACCTTAACCCAGTGGCGATGATGAGAGTGTGCGGAGAGGACCATTGCACATGGCTCGTGATTTTGAGGGACACGTGTTTTTTTTAAATCTGATATTATATATATATATATATATATATATATATATATATATATATATATATATATATATATATATATATATATATATATATAGGATAGGGTTATATAGAAACCCTAAAAATTTTAAAAAACCCAACCTCCCGACATTTTTTTTTGAAAAAAAATAACACATGTAATATACATGTTTTTAAGAGTTTTGGGCCAAAAAAAAACAAAAAAGCGACGAAGGAAAATTTAAAAAAAAATAAACAAGTTTCAGCATTTTTTGTCTAACACATGTTAGTCACAAAAGTTGCTGAAATTTGTTTATTTTTTTTTTTAAATAATCCTTCGGCGCTTTTTTGTTTTTTTTTTTTTGGCCCAAAACTCTTAAAAACGTGTATATTACATGTGTTATTTTTTTCAAAAAAAAAAAAATGTCAGGAGGTTGGGTTTTCTAGGGTTTTTTAAAATTTTTAGGGTTTTCTCCCTAGCATTATCCTATATATATATATATATATATATGTAGAAACGGAATCAGGAGAAAACACCTAAAAGTGTGAGAACGGTGAGAACGAATCATGGCTCTACATGTGGCACACGATATAATGAAGGGCATAGGGGCTTTTTTGTCCTTTTATATTCTTTTTTTCAATGCGTCTCACAAATTTTTTGGGCGTTTAGTTAGATTCAATAAATACATGACGTTTTATTGTTTTTTAGATTTGCTTCGATGAATTAATCCTTTTTGTATTACATAGTAAATATTTTGGCGTTTATGGCATCCCCAAATTCATTAAAATCAATTAGTAATTCTAACTTCTTTTCATCCATGGCGTTTCCAAATTCATTAGGCGTTTTTGTAGATTTCAACAGTTCAATAAACCCCATATATGTTATAAAGGTAAATTTCTTGGCGTTCATGGCGTTTTTAAATTCATTATAATTCATTAGTAATTCAAAAGAGTACAACTAAGAAGAAATTAAACAAAAACTAATAGTCTTCTGTTGATGGTATTACATCAGAGATGTAACCATCGCTTTGTTCATCACTCTCATCAGACTCATCATCATCATCATCTTGTGCATTGGCGTATAACGCCATAATCTCGTTTCGTCTTTGTTGCATCCTATACGTAAATATCATCACAACGCTGGATCTTACATCGTTCGAAGGTGCTAAATCACAAAGCTGTTCAAGAAGATGTAGTCTATCCGTGTTCAGCATTTCGTCCATTGTCAATGAATAATCCACCCCGTGTTGGTAACTCACGTTCACTGTTCTTGATTATTTATCCAAACTCCAACTGGTAACTTTTGGTAGATCAGTCTCGTCAACATCATCATCTTCAGCATCTACTAGAAATTTTCTCTTTAACCTTCTTATTACCGTTCGAGTCCTTTCACAATCGTAGGCTACTGGAATCCCAAGGGCCAGAATATCCCTTTGAACGGCTTCATCCATACTAAGTATGGCCTTGATTGTCTTGACTTTCACCCTTCTCCTGTCAGAGAACTTTAGGACGAAATGTCTCTCTGACCTCTCAAACCTCCATCCAATAACCTGAGCCATTTTTTTTAAGTTGTATGACGTTTTAGACAATGCGTGGCGTATTTAGTGAATGTGTGGAGTGTTAAGCTTTGTTTACCTGTTCTACTTATATAATGAACTTTTTTTTGGCGCTAAAAAACATTAGTAATTTTTTGATGTGTATTTTGTGTATCATTTGTCGTGCCATGTAGGATGCATGCCTATAATGTGACAAGTAATTATGGCGTTTTGAAAAGATAAATAAATTTAATTACGATGGTGTGGCTTTTAATATAATAAATGGTAGTAATAAAGTTTTCGTCGTTTTCAGTTACTGTTTTGTTCAGCTTCATCTGTTAAGACTGTAACACGTCCCATCTTTTTCAGAGTTTGGCGTTTTGTATTTAATGACGTTTAGATAAAGATGGCACATTGTTTTATACATAGTTTTAATGGCGTTTAGTTAAATTTTGGAGTTTTAATAATAATTGGTTAAAGTAATTTTATTATAAGTTTTGGTATTTTTGGCGTTTTATATAGCAACAACGTGTTTCGCCAGGATCCGTTCTCACAATTTTCATACTATTAGGCGTTTGATGTTTATAGCATTTTGGCATTTTATAAACATATTTTTTTACAGAAATAATGTATTTTATCAGTGGAGAATTAGATAACAAATAACAGAAAATGATTTCCCAAAAATTAAAAAAAAATCCAAATCTTTACTGTCATCAGTCTCTTCTGTTGAAGTTTTTGTGCCTTGAACCTTTGAATACCTTAGCTAGATGCCGATTTTCCTACATAATGCTTGTCCTTTAGACGAAGCTGATCAGTGGCATCCTGTTTTTTGGTGTGATCTATTGTTTTTGTTGACATGTTGTTGTAGATCAAAGCCTATGTGGATGCTATTATCATCATGGAGTCCAAAATAGCATTTACATTGGGATCGGTCCCTTCATGCTATTCAAATATTCATCAAGAACAAAGCACACAAAATGACATATCACTATCATCAGGCTCTTTTCTCTTGAATATTTGTCTACCTCATTCAGCAAAATCTTATATAGATACCCAACTCAGGTAAGATTCCATTCAGAGAAACTACATGCAAAACAATACTGAATATCCAAGAAACGAGGTTTGCCATCTGTGGTTTTTTTTAACTATTTTGTTGGCATTTTAAAGTGAGTGGATTTTAGGAAACATGGCTTTGTTTTTGGGTGTGATCAATGGATTGTGCAGAGACGTTTCTCTTTATAGGATGTTTTTGGCGCGTAGTTTAGGCGGGATTTTGTTATAATAAATGCTAGTAATAAAGTAACCATCCTTTCAGTTAGGGATGGCAATCAAACCCGAACCCAATGGGTAAACCCGAAACCCGACACATTTGGGATGGGTTTGGGGTCGGTTAATCGGGTTTGGTACGGGTTTGGGAATAGTTTTTATTTTTTTCGCGGGTTTGGGACGGGTTTGGGATTTAGTTATATACCCGTTTACCCGACCCAATTACCCGATAAAGTGTACCCGTTTACCCGATTGTATACCCGATATAATTTCTTTTATATTATTAAATATGTATATATATGATACATTCATTTTTTACACATATAGGTATTCTATTCAGTATACATTGTAGTTATTTGATATATATTTTTATAATACCAATACAAAATGTAACCGGTTAACAGTTATCCGATAGATACCCAATGGGTTTTGAGATGAGTATACCCTACGAGTAATCTTTTTAAATTAACGGGTTTACCCGAAACCCGCGGGTATACCCGATACCCGATGGGTATTTACCCGCTAGAACCCGACGGGTTTTGGGACGGGTTTGGGACAAGCATATCTAACCGGGTTTGGGTTTGGGATTACCTAAACCCGTACCAAACCCGACCCATTGCCATCCCTACTTTCAGTTACTGTTTGTATTGACTGTTTTGTTCAGCTTTATCTGTTAAGGCTGTAAGACGTCCCATCTTCCAAGTTTGGCGTTTTTATATTTAATGACGTTTTGTAGACCAAGATGATAAAATACACTAACATAGAAAAAAATACACAGGGAAAATAGTTTTTATTATTTGGTGTTTTGTATTCAATGGCTTTTGTGGTATTTTTGGCGTTTTGTAACTAATTAGAGAAATATAGTATTTTATTATTTAAAAAAAAATTACACAAAAGAAAAAAAATTAATACTCCTCGTCAGAAGGGACTTTGTCTGAGAAGTATCCATCACTTCCTTCGTCTTCTTCTTCGAAGTCTTCTTCTAGTCTCTCATCCAAGTCCTCACTTACACTTTCATTGGCTTCTTGTTCTTAAAGATTTTGAACCCTCCATTTGAACATGTCATGCATCAACGTCATTTTTATGTTCATGTATGTGTTCAAATATGTGGCGTTATGTAACTCCTCCAGGAACCCAACCCCCTGCTTGGTCATGATGTCTTCAAGCATGTAGTCTTCCTGCGCTCCGTTGTCACATATAACGTGACCATGTCTGTTTCTTCATCAAAATGCCATGATGTGATGACTGGGTCCATTTTTGCATTTGCTTTGCTTGGTCCAAATTTTCTGGTTAATCTTCTCATAACCTTATGTGTTTCATCACATTCGTTATCAAGAGGGATGCCAAGCGATATGATACTCCTCTGTACATCTTTTTCCATTTTCAAAATGGCTCTGATTGTTTTAACAAAACTCTTCTTCTGTTGTCAAAACGTATTACGAATCTTCTAATTCTAAGGGTGTATCTCCATGAAACAAGGTTTGCCATTTTGGCGTTTTGGTTAAAATTAGCGTTTTTGGTTAAAGATGACGTTTTTAGTATGATCAATGGAAGTGATTATGGAAGCGATGGTAACGTCGTTTATATAATAATGTTTTTGGCGCGTAGTTTAGGAGAGAATTTCTTCTAATAAATGTTAATAATTGACTTTCAGTTACTGTTTGTTTCTTCTACCTGCTAAGTCTGCAACGCGTTTTATTATTAAGCTTTGGCGTTTTGTATTAATAGTGTTTTATTTCGTTTTGAATGGCATGTTGCTCATTTTAGTTTGGCGTTTTGAATTTAAGCAGTAAAAGACCTTTTTACCCTTAATGAAGCGCGTCCACGTAATAAAATTGATGTTATTTACAAAAACGTCACCGCGCCAATCTAGTCCATAGATTGTCTTGATCTGACGATCCATAACTGTTCCTATTGTTCTCACACTTTTCACTGTTTTCCCTAAATCCTGATCATATATATATATAGGGTGGGGTTCGGCTACAAAGTTCAAATTTCCTAAAAAGTGTAAAAAGTTATAAAACACTATAATTTAAGCCATAAAACACATCTAAAACCTACAAATAACAGAGTGATGATTACTAAAACATCATATTCAATCCCTAATAGTCCATAAAAGTTTCAAACACACCATCGTAGAACTATAAATATAAAACACAACATGTTAAAAAACATAAAACAAAATAATGTTTGTCATTCGATAATCAGAGCCTTATCATCCAAAACACAACACAAAACTTACATATATGATGTTTTAGTAATCTTTATTATGTCATTTGTGGGTTTTCGGTGTGTTTTATGGTTGACATTATGGTGTTTTATGACTTTTTATACTTTTTAGGAAATTTGGACTTTGTAGCCAACATATATATATATATATATATATACATATACATATACATATATATATATATATATAGGGTTAGGTTAACGTACAAATGCTCTTATCATACAATATGTACGCGCTAATCTCAGCCGTCAGATCTTCATCCCATGTTAAAATCGCATGTTGTTTTTTTAACAATTTCGCATGTTGTTTTTTTAACATGCGATTTCATCAAAATTAACACATGCGAAATTGTTACAAAAAACCAACATGCGATTTCATCAAAATTATCACATGTGAAATTGTTACAAAGAACCAACATGCGATTTCATCAAAATTATCACATGCGATTTCATCAATGCTATTTTATAACATGCGATTTCCCTATATCGTAGGTAATGTACGTTAAGGGATATTGTATTTTACACTTTCCCTATATATATATATATATATATATATATATATATATATAGGGTAGGGATATGGTAAAAAGTGTCTAAAGTGTAAGAAGTGTTTTAAACCATTGGATTTTTGATCTAATGGTTGAGATCAATAGGGTATTAAAATGTAAATTGTGTTTTAATTAGAAGGGCCTGAAGTAAAATTGAAGGGCAATAGTGTCTTTTCCATTCTTTCAAATATGGTAACCGTATCCTACACAACCAAAACCCCCTATCAATCTCCTAAAAACAAGCGACGTTCCCGTCAAAGCAATAGTTTTATACTTTCCGGATATTTTCCGTCTAACAAACTACATTGCAAGAAGCATAGAAGGGTTTTATAGGTAAACGGAGAAGGGCTAGTCGTCAAAATCCAGTTGAACGTAAAGTGTTTTATTTTTCACTAATCAGATGACAATGGTGTTCTATTAACAGGAGAATCAAGGATCAACGAGTGTTCTATGGACCAAAAAAAAGGAACTATGAAGCCAGCAGGTTTGAAGAGGAAGCGAGAATTATCCCTATCGGAACCAGGTTAGTGTTTTATTAGCGATTTGATGTTCGGTAAATGGCATGGTTGTCAAATGGTGTTTATTGAAGTGTTTGATGTTGGTAAAAAACGGTTTAGTACTTTAGGGTTTTATAAAGGATTTATTGGGTGTAATATGTTATGTAAATGAGTTAATAGTGTAGAATAATCAGAAGACTTCAGTTTGTTTTAAAAGTGGTCGAATTGTAAATCGGTCTGTTCTGTGGCTTCTCTGTTTTGATTACTGCAGGGTGTTTTAAAAATGGGGTTTTAGAAATATAGTGTCCTATGAAAGAATAAAGGGGGTTTTAGTGGGTGTCTTCTCTGTTTTGATTACTGCAGGGAGTTTTAAATGGGGGTTTTTATAAATATAGTGTCCTATTAAAGAATAAAGGGGGTTTTAGAAATATAGTGTCTTATGAAAGAAATATAGTGTCATATGAAAGAAATGTAAATCACTACAAGGCTGATTCTGCCATGGTGTTATATCAACATCGCGGTGTCTTCTAATCACTATGTTGCATACGACACTATATTTCCGATGCAGTTGGTGGCTTTTCATCACTGCATTGTATAAAAACACTTTATTGCATAAAACACTACACTTCTGATGTTAACGAATGCTTTAGTGCATACCTTAGTGCAAAAATACACTTAATTTGCATAAAACACTTTAAATGCATAAAACACTACAAGTATGTAAATGGTTGTAGATGATGATAGTATTGCATAACACACTACACTTCTGAATAATTTTTTCCATAAAACACCACAATTCTGTTGTTGGTAGAGTGTTATATGGAAATGGTTGTAGATGGTGAGAGTATTGCATAACACACTACACTTCTGAAGTTAATGAATACTTTAGTGTATACTTTAGTGCAAAAATACACTTTATTTGCATAGAACACTTCTGTTTCTGTCACAGTGTTAAAATTAAATGGTGGTTTTGAATAACAATAGTGCATAAAACACTACACCTCTAATGTTGGGACAGGGTTATATGTAGATAGAGTAAGTTGAGTAGTTTATTGCATATAACACCACTAGTCTTATTATTTGTATAGAATAAAACACTACACGTCTGATTGTGAATTCATTTCATATAATTTGAAAATTCCTGGTTCGATAACTAATTGTAAAAAGGATTTAATTTTAGTCCGGAGAAGCGGCCGAATACCAAAAATCAAAATGGGAAAGGGATTCCATAACACAATTGGACAAAGCATCCAGTTGAGCGATTCGGATAATGATAACGAAATGCAAAAAGGTATATGTAAAAAAAAATAACTACGCATGTAAAAAACAGTTTGTGTACACTTTACTTTTAATAATTTGTTATGCACTATGACGTTTTGTCGGAATTCTTGCACCAAGTCTGACCAACAAAAGTTACGACACTTTAATTTTATTGAATTTGCTGGTTTAAAGTAACAAAATGTGTTCGGATTGCAGCTAGAGCAGCACCCGATGCAAACAGCGATGACGACTTCCAAACGCCGCTTCCGGTACCGTTCGCGGAAGGTAAGAATTTGAATAACTCAAATTAAATGTTGGTGTTTTTCGTATGATATGGATCATAATGTAACATCATCTAACCGTTTTTATTAGTTCCAAATGAACACCATACTGCAGCTGAAAAAACACACCGTGTCACGGCCGAGGACGACGACTTCGTGACGCAACCACCAACGACAGATCAATCAGGTAACTTTGCACACAAAAATTGTAACCAAAAAACACTTTTCGTTTCATTGGGAATATAGTCTAACTGATGAGCTGTATATGGGTTACAGCTGCCAATTCACAGGAAGTCCGCGACAATGTTGACCACCAACATCCATGCGATGGAAAAAGACGTAAGTCAACAGCGACTAGGAGGAAGTCGACGAGACCACCAGCATCATTTCCATCGAAAAAATATGAGCCCTTTACCGGGCCAAAAATTAAACTGAAGACGTCTCCGGATAATCTTGTTATATTGGTTAACAGCTTGAATAAACCACAAAAAAAGGTCATAGAAATGGGATTCGGTGCATTGCTGAATTTCAACATACATCATGTGCCGACGCGGCTAGCATATTGGCTGGCAAGCAACTATGACGACGCTGCAGGAGTGTTGAACTTTGGAGATACCCGTTTACGGATCACATCAAAGTTGGTGAATACAATATTTGGAATACCAAACGGGGGTATAAAGATTGTAGAAAAAGAAAGGGCGAGGGACAGCAATCCGGTTGTGAAAGAATGGAGGGATCAGTTCAATGATAACACTAAGGTGTCGCCAGTCGGGCTAAAGGACATGATGGTTACAGACACTTCAAGTGGCCGGGCATTTGAATTGAACTGGTTGGTGTTATATAATACTATACTTGGGGAGATAAGCGCATGCAACACAGTTAACCAGCGATTCTTGGGGTGCGTGGACCCAAATGAAAAAATATCGCGCTTTGATTGGAGCAGCTACATGATAACCTGTTTAGATCGGACGACGAATGCATGGAACCGGAAGAGGAATGACGCTTTTAGAGGCCTGATCGTGTTACTAGCGGTATGTGACTCTACTCTCTTGTTTATGATATGAAAGTTAAAACACTACGTGCGTAAACACCACAAAAAATTTATGTAACAACATAAAATTGGTTACATCAGCTACCATTTCATACAAAACCATTAAAGTCTATTAAAATAGTAATACACTATGTTACAGTGTATAACACTATAGTCACATGTATTATAGTACAAACAAGTCTGTTTTGAATACAATATTCCATATCATATTAAACAGTACCATCATATTAAGAGACTGCATCAGTTGACTAAGTAAAACACTACAGTCAAACAGTAATACACTATGTTACAGTGTATAACACTACAGTCACGTGTATTATAATACAAACAAGTCTGTTTTGAATACAATATTCCATATCATATTAAACAGTACCATCATAATAAGACACTGCATCAGTTGACTACGTAAAACACTACAGTCAAATAGTATTAAACATGTCTACATAATCCTTATAATTTAATGCTTATATGTGCAGGCTGCATACGCGTACGACCAAAGGGATGATGTGAAGCGTAATAAGAAGGGATGTCATCCGATTGAATTGATAGATGACGGGATGCTCGACGAACTGCTCGAAAATTGTGCATAGAACCGGAAGAGGAATGACGCTTTTAGAGGCCCGATCGTGTTACTAGCGGTATGTGACTCTACTCTATTGTTTATGATATGAAAGTTAAAACACTACGTGCATAAACACCACAAAAAATTTATGTAACAACATAAAATTGGTTACATCAGCTACCATTTCATACAAAACCATCTCATACATCAGCTACCCTATACTTCTTTTATCAGATTTCCAGGAAATCTGTTCCTCAATCTTTCATAGTTATTTGCCATTTGATCTTTCTCATATTCGGGACAGAATTTTCTTTCGGTTATTTGCTTAAATTCTTCCCAACTCATGGCATAGGCTACGTCACTTCCTTTAGCTTGTAACACTGTATTCCACCATTCTAACGCTTCTTCCTTGAAAAGGTGCGAAGCGTACATAACCTTGTCTTCCTCAACACACACTGCCTCGGTTTTCTCTAACCAACGCAGTGCCGCAGTTGCTCCTTCGTTGCCTGCGAACTCTACAGGTTTACAGGCAAGGAACTCCTTGTAAGTGCAACCAGGTGTTGCAGCTTTCCTTTTCTTAGGGAGCAGAGCTGGTCGTAGTTCCTCATCATGATTAACATGATCATTGCCTCCGTTTACGTTATTACTGAAGTTATCTTCAGTAATACGTTTGCTAGGAATGATTTGTTGTGGTTCTATTGGATTTTTAACAGCAACAACGATTGCTGGAATAGCGTTGGCTATCCCTTGAGCAATTATTGTTGGAATAGTATTGGTTATTCTTTGGGCAACGATATTTTCTATGTCTTGTCTAGTCATAAATTGATTTTCCTGATTTTCCTGATTTTGTTCGGATTGATTTACTTCATTAACTGGTTCATTACCAGCGTTTTCCATCTGGTAAGTTATTATAGATATACATAATTAATGTCAAACAATTTTAATGGTTATATATAACAGAATAATTGCACATAAGCACACAAGTTTCTACTGCACAGGTATAACCAAAAATTGTCAATTTCTATACTTCCATTTTTATAGATTATGTTTATGCATCCGTACACACTGATCTATCTTACGATGTTTTAGTTTTAGACTATTTTACAGAGTTATATTTCACTATGGTTATTATTATACAAATATACTTTCCAACCCCACTAGTCTCTAGTTAACCAACAACTTAGTAGTAGTGATACTTCTTTTATCAGATTTCTAGGAAATCTGTTCCTCAATCTTTCAGAGTTATTTTATCAAATCGTAAGGGAAGCAGTCTAAATATAGGGTGCCTAGGTTCGGGACTAGCTATGCTGAGTTGATAAAATGGTCCAATCAGATTCAAACAACGAGTTATTTTAGATAACTATCAATTAGGGTTTGCCCCCCTTGAGTTTTAGGGGCCCTGATCCTGATTCCGATGATTCTGAAAATTTTAGGGCTAATGCGGAATTACTTGGGTGTCTCAATTAGGGTTTTCTTATTGACTAATTATCGTCCTAATTATTGATTTTAGTGACAGTTGTTACATCCTCCCCACCTTGAGAAAAATCTCGTCCTCGAGATTTACTGAAATAGATGAGGGTATTTTCACCTTATTTCTGATTCAAGTTTCTACGTGTATTCTGGTCCTCTTTTGGCTGTGACCAGCACTAGTTGTTTTGTGCTTTGAAAAACTTGATCTTCTTATCTTATTTTGTAATAGATTACCTATCATTTAAAATTTGCCATTTACCTCTTTGCCTTGTAGAGGTACTACCAGGGATTTGTCTGATAGACATTTCTTAAGGTTGGATATATGAAACACATCATGTACCTCTGCTAACTCTTCTGGTAGTTGTAAATGATAAGCCACTGGTTCTATGTATTTTTGGACTTAGCTTCCTTTCTTACCGAATCTAACAACTCCCTTCCAAGGAGATATTTTCAATAATATTTTGTCTCCAACTTGAACTCCAACGACTTTTGTTTATTATTTGTATCACTCTTCTAACCGCCTTCAACCTTTCCTTCGTGATACTAAATATGACAGTCGTAGTCATTTAAGATTTTCTTGTGATTCAATTATGCATCTTAAATTCTTTACGACCCGTAAGGATAATAAACTTACTTTCCTACAGATAATGTTTCCTAATCTTAAGGGTAAATTTATGGCTTCTAATTTAAAGTTTACGAGTGGTATGGTTTTCTTTGTGTTTTTGCAATTGCCTTGGTGCATACACAATTACCTTTTTGCGTTGCATTACCATACATCCAAATTCTAGCTTTGAAGCATCACCATATACTTTTAAAATTTTCTGTTCCTTCTGGTAAGGCTAGAATTGGAATTTATGTTGTAAGATCCTAAAGATTTTTTTTTCTGGTTTAGGTTCTCATTTAAACTTAACTGTTTTGGATTAGTGAAGGATATATCTATCTGAGAAATTTCCTAAATAAACGACCTATAGTATCTGGCTATATGTACAGAATTCCTAATTTCTCTTTAGGGATTGCGGAATCTTCCATTTAGTAATTTGCTGCTATCTTAGCAGGATCTAGGTGAATGTATTCATGATTCATCATGTGTCCTAGAAATTGTACTTCCTGTAGCCAAAGTTGAAAATTTGGCATAAAGCTTTTGCTTTCTTAACAAAGTTAAGAATGCATGTAGGTGCTAACTAATATAGTGTCTTAGCTATCGGTACAGTTCCTAGATTTAGATAAATTCTAAATTCTACTCCTCTATTAGGTGATAATCCTGGTAGGTCTTGGGGAAAATGTCAGGATATTCCGATATAATCGGAATGTCTTTTTATTTTCTTATCTTCGGTATCAACAACTATCGATACCATATATACTATCCCTGGTTTCCTTGAAGAAATTGCCAGCTTTATTACTGATATAAATTTCAGTGACTTTTGTGGTTTATCCCCGGTTATTATTACTGATTCTCTTGCGGGTGTATGGATTTCTACGGAACTTATATCATAGAGATTTCAAGCATGGTTGGCTATTAACCAATCTATTCCTAATACAATATCAAATCCGTCTAAATTAATTAGTAACAAGTTTTTTTTTTAATTTATGTCCAAATTTTATCTTTGCTTCTTGCAAAATCTTATTTAGTTTAACGTAATTCCCATCTGTTGTTTAAACTGTAAAAGTCTGTCTAAGGTTGGTTAAGGGCTTGGCAGAATGAAGTATTTATAAAACTTTGGTTTGCACCAGAGTCAAATAATACTTGCATAAATGTTTGTGAACTAAAACGTACCAACTATGATGTCAGGAATTAGTTCAGCTTCCTGAGTAGTTAATTGAAAAGCTCTTGCGTTTTTCTTGGTATTCCCTTCTACAGTCTTTTCGTTAGCTGGATTGCCTAATTTCGGGCAGTTTGTTTTGTAATGTCCGGGTTCTCCACAATTGTAGCAGGTTATTGCCTTCTTTTTCCTGCAATCCTCTTCTCGATGTCCTGGAATTTTGCAGTAATTGCAGCATCCTCTGCATTTTCCAAAATGCTTCCCTTTGCAGGTATTGCAAAATGGAATAGTGAAAAATCGCCCGTTTTCTCTTTTCTTGAAATTGTTATTATTGCCCATATGAAATTCTTGGGAAATTTTCTGGGCTAAATCCTTCCTCCTATTTTCTTCCCGAGTGCGTACCAATCCGTCAGTTAGAGTGTTAGCTAATTCTACCGCATCGTCAATTGTGCGGGGTCTCGTAGCTTTGACAATGTCACGAATTTCGCTAATCAAACCCCAGATATAACGAGAGATAAGTACCGGTTCTGGCGAAGCCAGAGTAGGTACAATTCTGGCATACTCAAAGAATTTTGAAGTATACCCTCGACAATCTACATTCACCATTCGGTGACTTAAGAATTTATTTGCCATTTGCTCTTTCTCATATTCGGGACAGAATTTTCTTTCGATTATTTGCTTAAATTCTTCCCAACTCATGGCATAGGCTACGTCACTTCCTTTAGCTTGTAACACTGTATTCCACCATTCTAACGTTTCTTCCTTGAAAAGGTGCGAAGCGTACATAACCTTGTCTTCCTCGACACACTTACTTATTCTGATCACTGCCTCGGTTTTCTCTAACCAATGCAGTGCCGCAGTTGCTCCTTCGTTGCCTGCGAACTCTACAGGTTTACAGGCAAGGAACTCCTTGTAAGTGCAACCAGGTGTTGCAGCTTTCCTTTTTTTAGGGAGCAGAGCTGGTCGTAGTTCCTCATCATGATTAACATGATCATTGCCTCCGTTTACGTTATTACTGAAGTTATCTTCAGTAATACGTTTGCTAGGAATGATTTGTTGTGGTTCTATTGGATTTTTAACAGCAACAACGATTGCTGGAATAGCGTTGGCTATCCCTTGAGCAATTATTGTTGGAATAGTATTGGTTATTCTTTGGGCAACGATATTTTCTATGTCTTGTCTAGTCATAAATTGATTTTCCTGATTTTCCTGATTTTGTTCGGATTGATTTACTTCATTAACTGGTTCATTACCAGCGTTTTCCATCTGGTAAGTTATTATAGATATACATAATTAATGTCAAACAATTTTAATGGTTATATATAACAGAATAATTGCACATAAGCACACAAGTTTCTACTGCACAGGTATAACCAAAAATTGTCAATTTCTATACTTCCATTTTTATAGATTATGTGTATGCATCCGTACACACTGATCTATCTTACGATGTTTTAGTTTTAGACTATTTTACAGAGTTATATTTCACTATGGTTATTATTATACAAATATACTTTCCAACCCCACTAGTCTCTAGTTAACCAACAACTTAGTAGTAGTGATACTTCTTTTATCAGATTTCCAGGAAATCTGTTCCTCAATCTTTCAGATCCTATTTCCAGTATCCATTAGTTCTTTTCCAAAGTGGCCGAGTTTAGCTATATTCTTGTTACTTATTGAAGGTTCTAGATTGAACTGAGGAAAAAGCTTGTAGGGATGGTTTTGTAACTGTATTTCACTAGTCAACCATTTGTCTATTTGTGAGTGGATTGAAGGATTTGGAATATCTGGTTCTAAGTTCTTTGGTAGTTGTGTTTCAAGAGAATGAATAAAAATATTTTCGCTAGTAGGTTTAATAGTGTTATAGCTTGTCATTTTAAAATCTAACTCTTCCTGAGATGGTAATTTTTCAATTTGCCTAGAATTTTCTCCAATTTCCATTTCCCTAGACTTGGGTTTCTTGCAAGGTAAAGCATCGAATTCTATAGGTTCCTCTATGTCTGGTATATACCTATGAAAATCTCTGGAGACTTCTACTCTTTCTGGATAGAGATTTAAATTCTGAAGGACGTCAGACAAGTCACTCATGCTGTTTAACAACATAGCACAATTACTAAGTCAGGATTTATAACAAATTTGATAGAAAACTTTGAAATACCATTTCATACGGTTTAACTATCTAAATAACTGAAATTTAAAACACCCTAGGTTTTATTTGTAAGTTTATCTATTTACTGAATAAAGCTTCTTAGACTGTGGATAATAAAGGTACTAAAACTTGGGTGAAAGATATGCATTAATGGCTATAAAGGTCTGCCCTATGCTTTATTCAATTAGTCAGATAATAAAACACATAATCATCAAATAACAATTAGAAATTCCTAAGTATTTCTTAGTTATTTTAATAGGCTAAAATCAATAGTAAGCTTAAATCAGTGGCTTGATCAGTGCTCTGATACCACCTTTTTTTCTGTCACGGCCCCCTACCCGGTTTGACCCGTTTCAGGAGCCGCGGGACAGAAAATCCCGTGGTATTTATTTTTACAGCGGAAGTCTTAACAGGATCGTTTTTAAACTTGAAAATTTTTGCCCGAGTATTATTTATTTACATTTCAGGATAAATCCCGTAAATATCATAATTTCATTATTTTACAAACATGTTTATTTAATTGAGCCACTATTTCAAGCTTTGATGGTGCTCCGTAGCACGTGTACTGAAATCACAGTATGTCACCTGAAACATGTTGTAAAAAGGTTTTGTCAGCGGGGAAATACTGAGTGAATCATTCATTTTGATAAAAACGACACATAGTTATAATTTACAGCATAAGAGCGATTACTATGGCAGTATCTTAATTAATATCTGGTCTTGCCACCCGTGTGACGATGGTCATACCACTATTGGGTCCAGTCACCCAATTAGTGACGTTTTGTCACTGTTAGGTCTTATTAGCCTAACCCATGTTAGGACTTATTGCCTAACTGTGAGAAATTAGTAATGTGCACAATACCCCACTAACCAGCGGTCAAGATAACCATGACTTAATCCCTGTAATTATAACGTTTGGAAAATACTTTGAGGTATTGTAAAATAGTTTGGGAAAAAGAGAATGACTCACTTTGCAGATTTAACGGGCAAGGTATAGCCTACTGATTAGCCTTGATTAAACCTAATTTAATAATAATGTATACACAATAGGTTAGTAACTTAATACAGCAGTTACGTCAATTCACGAGATCAAACCCTCACAATGATTAACAAGTGCAATACTTAATAATTCGATCGGATTCACAACGAATAATAGAGCATAGTCCGAATTCGAACAGCACTCAGATATTCAAGTCGAAATCACGATGAATAATCAAAGTAGAAGCTCAATTTGAGCAGCACTCGGACAATCGTTTGATAGTTATAATCGATCGGACGTTGAATCGTAATAACGATCGAGTTATTACCCTGATTGCGGCAGCACTTCGTGAATTGTGTGTGTTAATTGTAGTAAACAGAGTATAACTCCGTGCTTTAGACGAATTTCTTCGTCGTTCAAACACAGAATTTCAAGTGCCAATGTCTGCTATTTATACACGAATTTGCTCCTGCTTACGGACCGTATGCCACTTCCCTTACGGTCCGTAAGGGAAGCAGTCTAAATATAGGGTGCCTAGGTTCGGGACTAGCTATGCTGAGTTGATAAAATGGTCCAATCAGATTCAAACAACGAGTTATTTTAGATAACTATCAATTAGGGTTTGCCCCCCTTGAGTTTTAGGGGCCCTGATCCTGATTCCAATGGTTCTGAAAATTTTAGGGCTAATGCGTAATTACTTGGGTGTCTCAATTAGGGTTTTCTTATTGACTAATTATCGTCCTAATTATTGATTTTAGTGACAGTTGTTACAACAGGAGCTGCCGTTTGTATGTCAAGTTGGGGCAGACGGCGAGTTTCGGATCCCAATGGTATCACAGTATGGGACGCCGCCCGTCTACTCACAAGAAGAAAAAGATAGTGAAGAGGTACATGACTTGATAACCTTTTTAACGTTTGGTGCAATATCAGACCTATTTATACTTATATACATCTGACAACGTTTTGGATAACACTTTATAATTTGGTTAGCAGGATATGGCGACAAATCTGGATGATGCACTTAAGGAATTTGAAGATTGCGTTGAGAAGATACAAAATGCAATGAGGGAAGCTTTACGTTTGCACCCCAACAGTGAAAAGATATTGAGTAGGAAAACGTCATGGATTGCGACGGTCCGCAAACATCTAAAGGACATTGCGGATAATGAGGAAGGCGATGTTGTGTCAGAAAAAACCCCCACACCTGTCAAAAACACTGGACTGTTGACACAAGGTAATCAATCTCCTTTCTCGCCCATGACTTCATCAGTTTGCGCAGAAATAGATGAACTGATATCTGCAATACAATCCATACGACACCCAGGCACACAATCGAAAGCTGAGGGGATCCAACCAGTAAACTTGCAAAGTGAACTGGACAACGTCGCAACAACTTCAAGTATTCCAGACACTGAACAGGAAGGAAACGCCTTACTGCAATATAAACTCCAAAGGCCAAAAAGAAACACCAATCTTCCAGATGTTTTCAGGTCACCGTACGTGCAGCGTGTGGTTTCGTTAACAGATAAACGAGAACAATTGGAATCTGCATTGGCTAGCTGTATACTCAGCGCAACGGGAAACAAATGGTAGGCATCGACAACAACAAAAAAATTAAATAATTGAACGAATTTGCTTGTTAATTAACGATTGAGTTTCATGTTATCACGTAGGGATATTATATTCGATTGCCCAGGAGGTGTCTCGATTTTGAGAGGCTCGTTTGAGACGATGTACCCTTCCTTGTGCTTGGATGCAGATATTATATCAGCATGGGCCGCAGTCCTTAACCACGAGGAGCGGTTACGAGCACCGGGTACCCCCGCGAGGCTGTTTTGCAATGCCGGAATGTTGGTAAGACACTTTTCACACCTTATAGAACACTACTTGATAATGTAGACCAGTTGATAATGTAGACCAGTTTATAACACCACAATACTAAACTTAAATTAAAAAAAATACTTATAACACTATATGCTGCAATCAAACATATAAAACAGCTTATACATATAAACAGCTTATATGAAACTAAATATTATGCCTTTATACATATAAAACAGCTTATAACACTACACCCCCCAGCTTATAACCCAGTTATTGGAATATCGTCGAAATAACAAACGGACAAAGTAGCTTATATAAACTAAAATCTGTTATTTATTATGAAACAGGTGGCAGGCAATTTTAAAGGGACCGATGAATACAGAAGCTCGATGTTCGGTAGCCGGATGGAAACAATACTAGGCCAAGCAGATAGCATGGACATCAGAAACTTCCAAATGGTATTCGTGCCGGTGCTGTATAATACACACTATATACTAGTGTTCTTCAATCTAGCACAATCACAAATATTGGTGATCGACAATATCGAGGGTGATGTCCCTATCAACATACGATACAGCGGCTACATAGAAAAAGTTGTAAGAACACTACCATTAAAAATATTAGTTGACATACAATATGTATAACTTTTAAAAAACCCCATTTGACGTCATAAAATTCACAGGTCAATGCATTCTGCTCGTATGTGAAAAACCACTCTCCTGCAATTGCTAAAAAACTGCGATCAACATCACCGGTTAGTCTGAAGTTCCCGTGGCAAACATTGTATAACGGAACAGATTGTGGAATATCGTCATGCGTCATATGGAGAATTTTAAAGGTGTTATTGTAATTATAGTTTTATTATTAAAGTTGACACTGGCATGTACGCTAAATTGGTTTGCATTTCTGTTCACTAGGGACAAGTGTGCGCGAATGGAACTGCAGGCTATCGCCAGAGCGAGACATCACGGGGGAGGTGTTGAAAGACCAATCGATAGAACTATGTGACTTGCGAATAAAGTACTTATCAAAAATCTTGTTAAGTGACATAAACTCAATGCGGTCTAAAATGGAGAATGAAGTACATGAGTACGCAAATAAGAGTCAACATGAAAGACTGGAAAATGCTAAGACTGCAAAGGACAGGATCGAGTTACGATTGTCAGAAGAATAGCACATAGTTTCGTTACAACTGATAATGTTTTGATACATGTCTTATTTTAGATATTAGCCTGATGGCATGGTTCTGAAATGTTTTGATACACGTTATAATTAGACTGGTTTCATTTTGTCTGGTACAAACACTGTAAAAAAGTGATGGTAGTGGTCTATTTCGTTAATATAACACTATATTTCATTACAAAACACTGCATTTATAAGTAAATAACGGACTTTAAACTAACTGTATATGACAATAGCAACATACTGCTGGTCCCTAATACTGCATTTAACACTATAATTATAGATAAAACACTATAGGTAAATGTCAGACTTTAAACTAATTATAGAACCTATAATAAAACACTACAAATCAATTATAAAACACTATATATCATTACAAAACACTGCATCAATAATGTGACAGCAATTAAGTGTTTGATTCACCTGATTATTGTTGTCATAGTTTAAACAATGATAAAACACTACATTTAAATATAAAACACTATATTATAAACCAAGGAATTCATGTATGTCAATTAAAAAAAATTACAATTTCTATTCATTTTGACAAACGTACAAATTCAAAAAACATATAACACTATAATTATAGTTAAAACACTATAAGAAAATGACAGACTTTAAACTAACTGTATATGACAAAAACACCATACTGCAGGTCACTATTACTGCATTTAACACTATAATTATAGATAAAACACTATAAGTAAATGTCAGACTTTAAACTAATTATAGAACCTATAATATAACACTACAAATCAATTATAAAACACTATAATTATAAAATATGATAAATGACCTGGTCCTTAAGAAATAACAACGTCAAACACAAGGAATCCAACAAAAAAATTAAAGTCATTAAAAAAATAGAAATAAAACTCAAAGTTTGCATAAATTAGTAATCAACTACTCTTGCTCTTCATCTTCTAGCTCCTCTTCGTCGTCTCCTTCACCCGCCACATCTTCTAGCTCCTCTTCGTCGTCTCCTTCAAGATCCGCTTCATCACTTTCTGAGGAGTCGTCGGCATTTTCCCTTGCCGGGAACGAGCAGGTACGTCTATTATGCCCCTGACGTTTGCAATTGCCACATTCGCGACCCTTTTTTTTCTTCGCAGATTGAATAATGGCAATTTCACGATTACTCTTCATTCTGGAAGGTTTGCCCATACCTTTAAATCTAACGGTTTTCGGCATACGAACAGTTACAGGTGTTTCTTGCGTGTATCCAGTTATTTCAGCTAACCTATCGCGACGACTCCTAGGGGGAGCGTTTACGACTGCCTGATCAGCGGTCGATTGATACTGGACAACATGGTCCCTAAAAGCGCACAACGCATCAAAGTTATAAACCAACCTGTTAATAAGAGACTCGGCTGACCTTGTTATCTCCCTTACAACACCATTAACTTGCTGGTACCGATCATCACTTTCACTAATCCCCAATATCGCTCCCGACACACTGTTAGGAACAGCTTCCCTTGTCCACCGTCGCATTATGTACCTTTCAGGGAACTGCCTGATATCAAGAAGCCGCAAAACGCAAAAAATATGCGCACACAGAAGCCCAAACTGTTCATACCTATTGCATGAGCAACTAACGGTCATGTCTAGCTGCCGCATCATAACCTAATACATAAAAACAAAAAAAAATGAGAACAAAAATATATACTCAATCAAAACTATAAGATAAAACACCATGAACAAAGAAAAATTATAAACAAACAATTGTTACATCCTATAGTTACCTGAAAAAATGTAGTACACGCTTGAGAAAAGTCCTTCACAAAGAAGTTCACAAAGTTATCCTCTCTATCCTCCCATTTTCCAACAGCACACTTGTGAATGGCTGTCTGAATTTCAAGTTGCGCATCAAAGAAAATTGTCCGTGTGTATATGTTTGCCGCCTGTTGCTCTAAGACAAACTCTTTTGCAAAAATTTTTGGGGTTCGTGTGCCTAGTATCGTGATCATTCTTCCTGTGCTCGTGTCTTTGGGCTTCGATTGCAGAATCAAAATGCCCCAAGAATTCAACAAGGGTACAATTCGGGTTGCAAAACTGCCCAAAGAAATGGTTCTCACTCTCCGAACGTGATGAGGTACGCATCAGCCCAGACATGTGTTGATCGCGATAATACGCAGGGATCCATGTATCCCTAATCTGATACATTGACTGTAACCATTCATGATTCAGCAAATCAAAATCAGCCAATATAACACCCCATTCATTTTCAAACTGTTCTGGCAGTAAGGCATCGGTCCAAACAATATCACACAGCCTCTTCTTAAAATCAGTGCTATTGCATAGGTTGGCGCCAACCTAAAAAACAACGATTCAACAATCAAAAAATTAAATATACAAAAAATACATGATATAACCTGATAAAACATTATATAAAAGTAAAACGACATCAATAAACAAAAAGAGACATATTCATATATAAAAAGGTACAAAAAATCAAAAAACCAATTCCATTAAAACAAATAACGCCGTAAAACATAATTTTGGTACTTAATAAACCTTGGTAGTGAGTTTCTCCATTATATGCCACATGCAAAGCCTGTGCCTACTTTCAGGCCAAGTATCTTGAATAGCTTTCCTCATCGCTGGGTCTTGATCAGTTACAATCACAGGTGGTGCGCGCCCAAACGCCTGCCGAAATGCGTTGAGCAACCAGCTATATGTTTCGGTAGTTTCATCCCCTATAATAGCAGCACCCAAGGTAACATTACGATAGTGATTGTCAACGCCGGTAAAAGGTACAAACATCATATTGTACCTACACAAAAAAAAAAAAACGGGAGTGATTACTGATTTGATATTGTAAAATCCATACAAGTTTAAAAACATGAAACAACATACATTTTTAAATATTTGAAAATTAAAACACTATTAGTTTGAGATAAAAGTTACGAGTCTTTTCATGCATATACCAAAACACTATGAAGACATTATCGTGCTGATAAAACACTATGATATATATCTATTATGGATGTAATGTATCTAGAAACAAAGGAAGGATACGAACTTGTTACGACGATAAGTAGCATCAAACGACACAACATCCCCAAAAATATTAAAATTTCTCTTTGTATCACCATCGGCCCAGAACAACGCACGTAAAACGCCCTCGGCAGTTGTAAGGTATTCCATAGAGAAATTGGGCATAAATTCTTTCTTCCTTCTTAGGCGTTTGATAACCATGTCAGCATCGTACTCAGCTATATACCTATTTAAGTCTCTCTTGAAGTTCTTGAAGTCAACTTTAGTTGCGCCTACCTTATCGAAACCTCCATAAAGAGTCCTCATAATGTTAAACGCTCTAACTGGACCAACGTTTATGGCACTCAAAGCATTCACGGCTTCTTCCTGTACGTAATTCATAGATCTGTTTTCAGGAAGCAAGTATCTGTCATCTTCAGCAACAAATGAGTGATTATGCGACTCCTCGAAGTAATAAACCACGTAAAGATTATCCGGAGTTATTAACTTAACCCGAATGCACGCTTCACATCCAGTCCTTATAGAAGGAACCCTGCGAGTAATCTTAGACTTCGAGTTAACATTAGAACTACCAGCTTCCTGAGTCGAGTCAATCGCCTTTAAGGGTTTAGTACCCTCTTTTGAGCATACGAACCATTTATTAAGTATTACACCCTTTCGAGGCTCGTATTGAGTACCCTTCCTAGCTGTGAAACCTCCCGCCTTAGCATATCTTTGGTAAAAAAGAAAAGCATTTTCCAGCGAATCAAACGTCATATGCATCTGAGGTTTAATCAAATCATCAACATCTGGAATAAATGTCCTCCTTCCAGAATTTGGGGACACCTGAACATTACCAACGGGCTGGTATGTAGGAATATCTACAACGAAAAAACGACAAATCAGTCTTTTATAAAAACATTGATAATAAACACTATATCAAGAAATAACACTATCTGTACGGAATAAAACAGTATTTGTGTCGGGAAAAACACTATGAAAATAAATTAATATTCTTGTACATAATATAACACTATACATTATGGATACAAACACTATGCATCTGATAAAAAAAAATTAAATAACTTTCTTAATGATAAAACACTAGAACAGGACTAGAACATACAATTAAATTTATAAAACACTATGAATGGGGATTCAGATGTGTGAATAGAATCTAACCCTATTGTTCTTACATATGACACTATAACACACTACAAAAAAACTTACTAAAACAAAGGTAAACAATTCAATGTATAAAACACTATGAAAGGAAAATAAGATGTGTGAACAGAATATTGATCATGTATATAACACTACCCATCTAAAAAAGTATAAAACAGATAATTGATCTTGCATATACCACTACACTATAAAACACTACGGATCATGCATATAACACTACAAAACTAAAAATCTAAAATAATAATAAACAAAACGTGATCAAGAAAAAAACATTAAAAGAACAATACCCTAAACAACTAAATGTATAAAACACTACATACACACAAAATCAAACCAGAGTAATGTCCTGTAAAAACGACATACTAAACAACAAAACGAGGAACAAATAATACTAAATATCGGAACATGCTAACTATTAAGAGATTAAAACACTATGATACACATGAACCTGCATCGCCGGACTCCATTGAAATTGATATAAAACACCAGAATCGACAAAAGTCGCAGACGTTAAACAACTGTATTGTGTATATCGATTTGATAAGCCTTTATGTACCTGTATTTATAATTAATGATGATTGAAAGATACGTAGAACACAATCGTATTGTATCTTGCAGGAAATTACAAAATTCGTTCAAATCCCTAAACAATCTCATGGGCGGTTATTTTTGGATCAGTTATGTTGAAATTCAATTAAATGACAAAAATGTACAATTACAATTCTACCCTTTTGAATTAATTAAGAGGATGGACATTTGTCATTCCAAGAATATTTCTTACACTTCTTACAAATTATGCACTTTGTACAGGATCCTAAACCTATATATATATATATATATATATATATATAGGTAGAGGATCCTGTAAAAAGTGCCCAAAGTGTGAGAAGTGTATTATAACTCTATATATAATACTATATAACACAATATAAGCACTGTATAACAATATGTAACACCATATAACACTATGTAACACTATATAACATTATATAACAAATATAACACTATAGTTTGTCTGATAGCATGTCTATGATAGATGTATAGTGTTATATATTGTTATATAGTGTCAATAGTGTTACATAGTGTTATATTGTGTTATATGGTGTTACATAGTGTTATACAATGTTTATATGGTGTTATATAATGCTATATATAGTGTTATAATACACTTCTCACACTTTAAACCCTTTTTACACTATCCTTCCCCTATATATATATATATATATATATATATATATATATATATATATATATATATATATATATATATATATATATATAGTGGAGAGTTTAAATGAGAAGAATTTTTTTGTAAGAAGAAAAAAGAACAAATTTCAACCAATAAGAATGCTTTATTTTACTTTATTTAATATAAGTATTTAATGTTACTATAAGGGTACATTAGTAAATCTACATAGGTAATTAATTTGTAGTCTTCTTCTTTAATAGCTAATACATTAAATTTTTTGTAACTTATCAGCTTATCTTCAAAATATATATTTTTTTCAAAAAAATAAAATAAAATTAGAAGTTGTGTAAGATAAATTACGAATTGTGTAAGATAAATTTCAACGTGTAGGATGAATTTCGAAATACGTAGGACAACTTTTTGATGTGTGTAGGCAAAAAAAAGTTAGTGTGGAGGATAATAGTCTTTATGACTGATTAATTAGTCAAAAATGATAATAAATGAGATAAGTGAAAAACTATTTAATGTTTTACAAAATTTCCCTTTGTTCTTTTTCTTCTCAATTAAATTTTCTTCTCAAATGAACCTTATATATATATATATATATATATATATATATATATAGGGACCACTAAAATGAAAACCAACCCCAGTTGTAAGAACCGTGAGAACCACTCTCCACCAATCAGATAATGACAACCAAAAGGTTAATATAGTCATTTAATCAAAACCATCAAATCATTTCTCTCTCCCCATTAAAGTCTTTATTTAATCAAAACCATCAAATCATTTCTCCCTCCTCATTAAAGTCTCTTTTTAAGGTGTTTTCAATTTCTCTTTCTTCACATTTCTCTCCTCTTTTTGTTATTTTGTAAAAAAAAATTTGTAAAAAAAAAAATGTAAAAAAGTTTTTGTAAAAAAATTTTAAAACCGTAAAAAAATGTTTTCGTAAAAAATGAAAAAAAGTTTAAAAATGTTTGTGTAAAAAAAGGTTTTTGTAAAAAAAAGGTTAAAATCGTAAAAAAGGTTTCGTATAAATTTTTGTCTTTTGTTTCAAAAAAATTTATGAAAAAAAATTTTTTATTAAAAAAGTTTTTGGTAAAAAAGTTTTTTTTGTAAAAAAAAGTTTAAAACTGTAAAAAACGTTTTCGTAAAAAAACGTAAAAAAGTTTAAAAAACATGTGTGTAAAAAAAGGTTAAAACCGTAAAAAAATTTAATATAAATTTTTGTTATTTGTTAAAAACTTTTTGTAAAAAAAATTATAAAAAAGGTTTTTTTTTTTGTAAAAAAAAAGTTTAAAACCGTAAAAAAAGTTTAAAAACATGTTTGTAAAAAAACGGCGCGTAAATACCGGGTGAAAAAATGGGGCGTAAAAAACGGGGTGTAAAAAACGGCGCGTAAAAAAGGCTCGTAAAAAAACCGGGTGATAAAACGACATGTAAATACGGGGCGTGAATACAGGGGCGTAAAACGGCGCGTAAAAAACGGCGTGTAAAAAAAGGCGTAAGACGTTGCGTAAAAAACGGCGCGTTAAAACGGAGCGTAAAAACGGCGCATTAAAAAGGCCGGTGTAAAAACGGCACGTTAAAAACGACGCGTGAAAAAGCCGGGCGTAAAACCGGCGCGCAAAATAAATTTTTTTTGTTAAAAAGCTGAATTTAAAATGCTTTTAAAAAAAAATTCTATTTAAAAAATAAAAACTAATATAATAATACAAAAAAGTCATAAAAAATAATAAAGACAAAAAGACAAAAAAAGTAATTTTACTAAAGTGTCCTTTTGCATTAAAATATTAAAAACATAATAAGACAAAAAGTATTTAATATTAATTTTAACTACTTTAAATCTCATTCATCTATCTTGTATATCTAGTGGCTAGAAAGTGGTTCTCTTGGTTCTTACAACTGGAGGTGGTTTTCATTTTAGCGGTCCCCTATATATATATATATATATATATATATATATATATATATATATATATATATATATATATATATATATATATATATATATATATATATATGTTAATATTCTTAAATAGAATAACCATACCAACTACAAGATAGACTCATTCACAAAACATTTTTTATGGTTTAGAAGTTAGTCCATTGTCTTAGGTTTAGTGAGCCCAATACCCATTTGATTTAAAAAAATGATAATAAAATATTACGAAAGAGCATAATTTTTCGAGCTCGAACAAGATGCAAGAATTCTCAGAGACGCCAATACCTCAACCCATACCATGTTTCTAATAAAACCCCACAATGCCTTTAGAGCCTCTTCTACCAAGCCTAAGTGACCCCACATGACATCATTTTTTTCATTTTAAAACCTCTTTAGGCTATGCGTTGTGGTTTAACATAACATCCTGCCTTATAAACATTAGACTTTAATTAACTCACCCTTCAACTATGACGTTATGGTTTAGCTAATATACAAATAAAAGAAAAAAAATTGTGATTGGCACATTGGGGGTGGCCCCCACCTCTTTCTCCCTCTCACGCCCGTTAAGGGGTTAACGAGCCCCCCTTTGATGCCAGGCTTTAACGCTTGCCAACCGGTATTTTTGGGCGTTAACCGACAACGTGGCTGTGGGGCCTTGGCCTTAGAGCCCCTCTTTCAAACCCACAACACATAATCTTAAACCATCTTTATTTTTGGCCCCCAAACCGTTTTAAAAAGATTGTCCCATATGTTTCGGTTTTGGCATAGTTAAATGAAGTGAAGTAAATAAAAACACACAATAGAGACATCGATTCTGGTCCTGGTTGTGAACCAGAAGACGGTTGTCCTGGTTGGCTCATCCTGGTACAGATTTATGAACCACTTAAATGGTCTACTGTCTTTACTTCCTTCACCTGTTCTTATCATCTTTCTTTAAATTATTACTCATTTTTTTATTAACAATAAACAATTATATTAAATGCTTAAGACCCTTAAATAAATGCATGGATTCTATTATTTTAACCCAAGATTTAAATTCCCACTTTCTAAATTTAATTAAAAATTAATTAAATTGTGTGTGTGAGACGAGAGAGAGAAGAATATAGTATTTCTTGAAGTTGCAAAGCTCTGATTAACTTCACGTGTAGACTCATTCACCTGTCCGTGAGTCTTTGCAAACTACAACTTCAAGAAACACACACAAATACACACAAAAATACACATACATTATACACAACTACAGATCCACTTGATCAGTTTCTTTTCACCTCAAGAACCGGCTTCAATGGTGGTTCTTGATTCTTGAACATTCTTGAAGATGAAAAGATGTTGACTTTATCAGTCAAGATCCAAAACCCATTTGACCATGCAATTCAATTTGGGGAAAAACCCTTTTTTTTACATTCTTTTTCTTGCAACCCCAATCATTACCCACAAAAAGTTTGCATCTTTTTGAATGGATCTTTGAAACCCAGTTGCTGATTTGCTTTCAAGATCATACCCAGATGAGATGGGTCAAATGGGTCAACACTGGTGTGTTTTGTTTCTTATTCTTTTATGGTTTCAATGTGCAATAAGTGGCGGTGATAAAGAAGCACTTTTGGGGCTAAAATCATCTATTGACCCATCAAACTCTCTTCACTGGAATGGAAACAATTTCTGCAAATGGGATGGTGTTAGAGAATGCTTACGTGGCAGAGTGTCAAAACTTGTTCTTGAAAATTTGAATTTAAAAGGCACATTAGATTCAAGATTTCTCAACCAATTAGATCAGATTAGAGTTTTGAGCTTCAAACAAAACTCAATCTTTGGCAAAATCCCAGATCTTTCAGGGTTAAAAAACCTTAAATCAGTTTACTTTTCTTACAACAACTTTTCCGGCGAGTTTCCGGCGTCTTTAACCACTCTCCACCGCCTCAAAACCATCGTACTCTCCGGCAACCATCTCTCCGGCGAGATTCCAGATTCACTCCTCAATGTTAAAAGATTGTATGCTTTTTATGTAGATGACAACAATTTCACAGGTAACATCCCACCTTTGAACCAATCCGGTTTAAAACTATTGAATTTATCAAATAATCAACTTTCCGGCCAAATTCCGGCGACCCCTGTTTTACTCAAATTCAATTCCACCTCATTTTCCGGCAATGTGGGTCTATGCGGCGATGCATTTAACATCCCATGCAGTTTATCCCCTCCCCCATCTTTATCTCCGGCGAGTCCGCCACCACCCGCCGGAAAATCACATCACCGGAAAACTAGAAATATAGTTATAATAGCCAGTTCTGTCGGTGGGTTTTTGTTATTATGTATTTTAATCACATTATTAGTTATCTGCTTAAAAAAACGCAAAAAAGAATCTCCGCCGGAAAAAAAATCAGACACGGCGGCGGTGACGGCAGCGAGCGGCAGCGGTGGCGGCGGCGGGGTGGCAAGTGGTAGTGGGAAGAATGGTGGAAGTGGGTTTGCGGCGGAAGGTGATGAGGGTGTCGGGAAGCTGGTGTTTTTCTTCGCCGGAGACTCGCCGGAGATGAGTTATAGTTTGGAAGATTTGTTGAAAGCGTCGGCGGAGACGTTGGGGAGAGGGACGGTGGGGAGTACGTATAAGGCGGTGATGGAATCGGGGTTTATTGTGACGGTGAAACGGTTGAAAGATGCGAGGTATCCAAGGGTGGAAGAGTTTCGGAGACACGTGGACGTCATCGGACGGTTGAGGCATCAGAATTTAGTGCCCCTACGGGCTTATTTTCAAGCTAAGGAGGAACGGTTGCTGGTTTACGATTATTTCCCCAATGGGAGCCTTTTCTCTCTCATACACGGTACGTAATGTTTTTATTATTTTGTTATTATCACTATTATTATTATTATTATTATTATTATTATTATTATTATTATTATTATTATTATTAATTATTTATATTTTAGTAATTATTTTTGAACCATAAAAAGTTGTTTAATATTTAATTCGTTTAATGAATAATTAAGTTGTGTCATATGGGAATAAAGAAACTTCTACATTTTCTGATGAAAGCAATTATTTGAAATAAATTGTTAAATATTAAACGCATGAGGTTGGACTGTCTGAGTGAGTGATGATGACGGGAGATGGTATTATTATTATTATTTTAATATGTAAATTAAATTTTGGTAAAAGAAAATAGTATAGACCGGGGTATAAGGTTGGTGTGTAAACGAGCCGAGTTGAAATTAAGAGAGCTCAATCTTTACTTTAAGAATAGAGTGCATTTTATGAGTAGTTTTTCAATTGTGAGTTAGGCTCAGCCGCTCAGGCTTGACTGATTTTTTGTGTATATATATTTGTAACTATAAACTTTTAAATAAAAATTACAAAAACAGTATACTCGATTAAGCTAGTCGAGCTTAATAAGTGAAGCTCGGTTAGAACTCATTTATTAAAGGAGCTCGGAGCTCTAATAGGGGCTTTGGTTTGACCTGACTTAAGCTCAGCTTGATTTAAACTTTTAACGAGCCTATGTCGAATAGCTAACCATCTCCTCACCTGAATTCATTTGCCTGGAAATTAAAGTACATCTATCCATTGATATGAATTGAATTTGCAGGATCAAGAACATCTGCTGGCGGGAAGCCACTTCATTGGACATCATGCCTTAAGATCGCGGAGGACTTGGCTACCGGACTTCTATACATCCACCAAAATCCCGGCCTAACCCATGGAAACTTAAAATCTTCCAATGTCCTCTTAGGTTCCGATTTCGAATCATGCCTCACCGATTACGGGTTAATGTCATTCAGAAACCCCGATTTCCCCGAAGAATCAAGCGCTTCGTCCCTCTTCTACCGTGCCCCAGAATGTCGTGATCCACGAAAACCGATCACCCAGCAAGCGGATGTCTACAGCTTCGGGGTCCTCCTGTTAGAGCTTCTCACAGGAAAAACACCATACCAGGACCTTGTTTTGGAACACGGGTCGGATATCCCTAAATGGGTCAAATCTGTTAGAGACGAAGAAACGGAGTCGGGTGACGAGCCAACATCCTCGGGGAACGAGACGTCGGAGGAGAAGCTCACGGCTCTTTTGAACATTGCAATGGCTTGCATTTCACTTGTTCCGGAAAATAGGCCGGTTATGAAGGAGGTGTTGAGGATGATTAGAGAAACGAGAGCGGAAGCAGCTCATGTGTCGTCGAATAGCAGTGATCATTCACCGGGAAGATGGTCGGATACGGTCCAGAGTTTGCCGCGAGATGAACATTTGAGCATATGATTCGTTGGTCGTTGATTTTATTGATGAAAGTTGATTTGTGTATCTGTGAAGGGATTTTTTTTTTTTTTTTTTTTTTAGTTTTTGATATTGTTTGCTGCTACAATTGTTTGACTTATTTCAAATTGTAACTAGGGTTGACTTGTTTAAACTTTAAAGTCAAATTTAACATAAAAAATGGAGCAAAAACCAAATCTTTCAAGATATTAAGGGCAAGCACAAATAGCAGTGTATTAGCTAATCAATCACCTTAGCTTTTGAAAATGGCATCATTCTACAAGTTCTTGTATGGTTGACTTCAACACAAATGGTCAACCAAAAGGGTCAATAGATACATACATAATATACAGAAGATTTAATCCTATACTTACAACCAAACTGTCTCCAACTCAGTAATCTGCCTCTTGCTTCAAATGCATTCTGCTTAGTGAGCCAAACGTCATTGTCTGTCATCACCAAGGAGTAAGAACCGTTTAATCGGTGGATTATAAAAAGGTTATTGAATAATGGAAGTCAAAGTCAACTGTCGGACGGTTAACCTATGGTAGTGTTAGTTACCTGGCATGTAGTGGCCAGAAGGGTATTAACACGATCTGTGTTTAACGATACAGGCAGTGGTGGCCCTGGAATGTATCTCAAGCTGCAAGAATTTTTAAAAACCAAGCCAAAATAAGCACTGTTTGTCTTTCGAATGTGTCTTTATGACCTTAAAGCCGAAATTATAATTCATATTGCATTGACTAACTTGATAATTACTTTCTTTTATAACCTTGAGAACTACCCTGCTATACGCAACTTGCGCTGAGCAGGTAGCCTTCAAGTAGGGTTGTAATTGAGCCGAGCCAGGTTGAGCTCAAGCTCGAACTTAAATGAGCCGTCTCGTTAATTTTTTTTGTTACTTTTACATATATTGATAACATAAAAAACAATAAAATAAAATTACACATATATCTATATGTATAATTTTTGTTTATTTTCCTATATTTTTATATGTTATTGATTAATTAAGCTTGAAATGTTAACACTTCAACGGTTCAACCCCACCCACGTATTTTTTATCTAATATACATATTTTTTATTTTAGTACATTTACAATAAAAATTATTCTATATAAAACAAAATAATTCAAGCTGGCTTGCGAGCTCACGAGCCAAGCCAGGCCTAGCTCGGGCTCGTTTACATCCGAGCTTTTTTCGAGCTTTTCCGAGCGAGCGCGAGCTTTTTTAACACCCCTACCTTCAAGGGGTTAAAGGCATATTGGATTCGAACTTAAGACTTCTGATAGAGGGAAATTATAATCGAAACATTCCGGTGATTAAAGAAACTAGAAAAGGATCTCTAAATTCAAAAATGGATTCTCTTTCACTCTTTTGGGACGGAATCATGGATTAAGTACAAGTTTAATGGATTTCTCACTTACTCGTTTATGATAGCAGTTAGATTGTTCTTCGCGTGACTAAAAAGATGAACATTGTCCTGCAGCTGTAGTTAGAAATCGTAAAACAAAATGTTACCTTCCAAAAATCTTGGTCAAACATAACGAATTCGAAACACTTACTTTTAATGCAGAAATGTTAGCCGAAATCTGACCAAGAACTTGGTTGTTTTGTTCCAAAAGACGCCTTGTGGAGATGCTTAATGCTGCATCAATCAAGGATAATCAGCATGTTTCAAGACTTTTAACTAGGGGACTAGGGGGCGTGTGGATGTGCGTTTTAATTTTAAAACTGTTATGTGATATTGAGTGATAATATCAACCGTAATGAGTGTGGAAAATTCTTATTGTTTAAGTCACTAATACATAACATGATGATAATAGACATTCTTAAATATAGTTTGAAATATAATAACTTGTTATATTTACTATATAAAATATCTTTTAATAATATATCATCATCGATTTTCAAGAATAACCAAGATACTGACCTTCCAAAGGAATACCACCACTCTGGAACCGATTACTCGTGGTGACAGAAAACGGAGCCACATTCAAAGTTGAATTTGATGATACACTTGGCTTCGATGAGAATTCCAGCAGTTTATCCTGTTGAAACACAATCAGAATGCTAATTTAAGGACATTCAATTGGTTCAAGGATAAATTGAAGTTAAGTGCAATTGTATACATATATATATATAATATCTAAAGCCTGACTTGAAGTACATAACTAGCCTCAAACTAAAGGTGTGCACAATGTTTTCTGTAGAGGTATGTGCGGATCCGGTTTATGTTTTTATCTTGATGTCTTGAACGGGTCAAACGGGTAAAATACAAAATGTAGCAGAAATAAAGCAGGTAGAAAATCATCCAAAGTGCATTTGTAATGTGTAAAACCACCTAAATAGTTTTATTGATATAACATAAGTTTTACAACCATATTGTACACACTAACTTTATAAAAGTCACATTTTGACAGACTAATAGGCATACCTTCTTATCTTTTAACTTCCTGCCCAACTTCAGCTCCTCATGTTTCCTTCGTTTACTCTGCCAAAAGTTTCGTTTTAGTAAGAATATAACCGAGGAGGTACAGTAAACAGTCAAATACTTCTTTACATATAATTCTGAAACTGTACTTCCCTAAAAAAAGCATTTCTATTGGGCATGAATTGTGATTCCAACTTCTAAGTTTGTGAGGACTATAATGAACTATTGGACAAGCAAACACAACAAATTGGAATAAAAAATAAAAAAAGTTGTCATGACTATAGATGACAAAATGGGCAGGGTCGGGCAGGGTGGGTTGAGTAACAGATAATTTAACATGGGTCACAACATGCCGGGTTGGGTAAGCCCGCCAACAATTTTTGCCCAAGTATATAAATTTTATAAACAACTAATGTGAAAAATATGGTTACAAAAGAAAAAATAATGACCTTGTTCGAATAGACCGATTTAGTAGGTTAAAACCTTCAAATAACACTTTGGCCAACTTCAGGCCATTTGACCTGGTTCTTTTTTAACTTCGGAAAATTTTTAAACTCGATCTGTTAGTTAAAGTATTAACCCATATCAACCCAGTTTGCAACTTTCATTTTCCCAAGTCTATATAAAGTAGGATAAAACATCACATAATAAAATGTCACAAAATCTAATACTATTTATAATTTGAATAAAAGAGCAGGAGAGCAGGATATCTATAGCAATATAAAGTGCACAACTCATGTGTCCTTGATAATCCAGATATTATGCTCCTATCTTAGTTACAAAAAACACAAGAATATCAAGAAAAATGAGTTACAAGCTCACCGTCATCCACCTACACCTTAAGGCAACATCGCGAACAGTTTTATCACGCAATGTAGCAGCAATCTTGACACACTTCATAATGCTGGGCTCATCTGCATATCTACATATATCCAATAAGTCATAGGCATATAAATAATGAAAACTAGTAATCGAGTTTTCATGGGTTCATCAGCACCAAAACAAAATCCAAAAACACATATAAATGTTACGCAAAGGATGTAATATTATTAAAATCAATCAAAAAATTTGAAAAATATAGAAAAAAGCAACTCGTAGGTCCTCTGCTTCTAGGACCCCTTCTCGGCGTATATACGTATACTATATTGTAGCAGCAACTTTGGATTTGTGTGCTGGTATTGATTATTTGATTAATGAGACTTTAAGTTGCTGATAATAAGTTTTTAACATCTAATTATTTGCAATAAACTGATTATGGTTTACAAAAAATTGCTCCCTTTTTGGTCTTTATATCTAGTAAATCCTTAAATAATCAGAATATGTTAAAACACTCAAACTTCTAATATGATTACTACAACATCAAACAACAAAAGCAAAAACAAGCATTAGATTCTTAAGCCCACTTTACTACAACTGTTTTTAAACATCAATATCACATCATCAAAAGAAAACCACAAGAACAAGTGATGCACAATAAACAAGAACATATACCAAAAGAATATATGCAAAAGTCAAACATGATCATAAACATGGAACAAGATACCTACTTGGAAATTCCCTCTTCCAACTTGCACTGTTCTTCAACAGACCATTCAACAGCCAACCCTGCATCATGCTTCAACCCAGCAACCGAATCCGAAACGTTAGACGTACATGAATTCCCAATTTGCGCGTACCCTGAACTACTGTTTACCATACCAGAATTCCCAGAAAACACCATCCTTGACCTTGATGCATTATTATTATTATTATTACTATCCATCCTGTAGTAATCTCCCATCATGATCATCTCACTTGTGCTATCTATAGCACTCGACTGGAACGATATAGCATGCCGATTCGGTCCATAGCTCAACGTTTGATCATGGTAAAAACCAGAATCCATAATTTGTATAACAAGAACCAAATACCAATTATTGACCCTTTATGTGCAAACAACAGAATCTTGAAACCCTAGATTTCTTAACAAAAAATAAAAAACAAACCCATGTTAAATAAATTGAAAACCCAATAATAATCAATAAAAGGGTACCCAAAAAAGCTCTCAAAATACCCTTTTTCCGGCAAAAATACCAAATCTTGAAACTGCATCATTGAATCATTGTCAAGTTCCAATAAATGAGATGTGATGATGACTAATAAAGCAAGTATGTACACAAAGATTGAATAAAGAGTATGCTAAATAAGAGAGAAAAATAAGTGGTTTCAAAATGTATCAACTTTTGGGGATGAGGGCTCTCATTGGCTGCTTCTGTTGGCTTTATCAATGATCACTTAATTGCCATAGAAACTGCTGCAAAATTGGTGTCTTTTTGGGTGGTTTGAGCACAGAGAAGGTGCACTTTTGGTACAATAAAATAGTGAGGTTTGGCCAATGAGAAAACAGAGGACAAAGTGAAACAGAAGTGGGAGTTGAATAAAGTCTTTCGGTTTGGAGCTTTTTAAAGATTTTTTGGGTCGCAAAGATCTTGGAGTTTTGAGGGAAAGTGAGAATCCCAATAAGCATATGATGCTACAATGTCACAATTCCACCCAAGGGCCAATTTTATGATCATCATGGGAGTAGTACTCTTGTTTTAGTATTGTTTCCATCAAATTAAATTCTTTCTTCATCATCTTTATATAAAAAAATATATTTTATAAGAGTTTATATATACGAGTTTTAAGTTAACAACGTGTGTGTTGCGACGGGATCCTCAAACAAAACATAAAACCGTTGAACAGCTAACTCGCCAAGTTTAGATTGAAACGCAAAACATTATTGTGGAAAAAAATAATTTAGTTGGAACGATGAAAACCCATGTAAAAAATAGAATAATATATAAAATATAATAATAATTATTTAGCATGTTATAAAACTATTAAAAAAAATAAACAATCTAACTTTTTGTAGTCAATTTAAAAAAAAAAAGCAAAAACTTCAAGGGGCAATGATATAAATTTTGTGTGATCAATTAAAAAAAAAACGAAAACTTCACAATTTCCTAACTTGATTTTAAAATAATAGAATAGAATAGAATAGAGCTAGTAGTAAATAATAGAATGTTATATTTGTTCCCATGCTTTTCATATACAAGATGTCATCAAAAGTAATAAAAAGGTATTAAGCTTACCATTCATTTATAAACTTTAAACTTGTTAACATATAATTCACACTTAAGTTATTAACTTAGATATTTTATGACTATTGATATATCATGTTAAACTAGTTTTAAATAGCTATTTCTCTCCCCTTTTCGTATGTGATTATCTTTGATGCACTACGTATAAATTTTTCTGATTCTTGTACTTCCGTATTTAAAAGATTGTGTTGGGTATTTGGGAGACTGTATGTACCCTATTTTCCTTTTCTCCCCATGTGATTTTTTGATATAACACCACCCTTTATGCACAAAAATCCTAGTACCAATTTCTTGAAGATTTGATTGTCGACCAAAAATCTACATATGCAACCTACAGTTGCTAAAATTGTTAAAGTTGCTTCCAAATGACATTAGCTTTATCTCTTTTCTAAAGTTTACTTGAGTTTTTTTTTTGTTGGTAAACATCTAATTTCACAAAAAGTGAATGTTCAACGAATCCATTGATCGAAATTTGTTAATATTCATTTGTTTACCGAACGAAGGAACATATATATACTTTTATATGTTGTTTAATATAAAAGAATGAACATGAATAAATTTCTCGTTTATATAAATTTTTATCATAGAATGTTCGATAATTTGTGTGTAAAAATATGTTTATGTTTCTTCATAGGTTTTACATCCTAATACACACTTTAGAGAACCGCGATAACCGTATAATTGCCTTTATAAGTAAACAAAATCAAACATATAGAAATACAAATACTTATTTTTTTTTTGTGTGTATGTTCATCTATTTGATTATGCTCGTTTATTATCTAAAATAACAAACTTAAAACAAATATTCTCTTGTCAATTTTATGTGTATGTTTGGTCGGTTAAAATTAAACAAACATACACGAACTGGTTTGGTCCGTTATGAGTCGTAGTCATATCATATTCTTCAACTACTACAAACTATGCATAATACCAACAAATAGATTCTTGACACCTCAAAGTTGTGCAACAGAAGCTTTTACTTTCATTAAATAAAGAAGTCAATAATAAACACAAGATAATATAATACTATATTCGGATTTAGTGATCATTACATGCTCCCAAAACTTTAAAACTCTTCGCTGTCATTTCCCTTAGTGAACTTAAGATAAGATCATCATATTATCCATACACACATTTTACATGTCGGAAATAATTATCTAAAGAGTAAATTACAAGTTTTGTCCTTGATGTTTATACCAAATTGCAGGGTTGTCTTTTAGCGTAAAAGTTGACAGGTGGTGTCCTTTACCTTTCAAAATCTTGCACGTTTTGTCCTTTAGGCCCAACCCAGTTAATTTTTTTGGTTAAGTTTGGTCATGTGCAAGGCACATGAGGGCTTTATTGTCTTTTCACCTCCTCAAGGACTATTGTGTAACACAACTTATATTAAAGGACTATTGTGTAACACAACTTATATTAAGGGACTATTGTGTAAAAAATAAAAAGATATTTAAAAAAACAAAACTCAACACTCTCTCTTATCTCTCTCACACACACCTGCTAAAAGATATGAAACCCTAATTGTTTGATTTGCAGTCGTCACCCCTGCTCTCTTCACTTTCTCTCTCTCTATGTTATCAACTCAAAACACAAAATCAAAAGAACACCTGCAACTATCCTTCACCATATTTTTTATTCCAAGCCACCGTTAACCACCGCACCACTACAGACAACCAACAACAATCCGGGAAGCATGTTTACACAGTGGGAGATATGAATAAACACTTCATGGTTGATAACGGAACTGCAAAAAGATCCGAGAGGTGAATTCAGTTCTAAACATCTCTAAATTCAGCGCCCAACTGAATTCTGATTAGCAACAAGATCCGGACAAATAATGTGAACGTCACCAAACCACGTTGTTCCGTTGAATCTTCGATCTGGGGTTGCCATCGTCGATCGGAGTTCACTGGAAGTAGGCCGACAACCCCTTTCTCTTTCGCCGGAAACACACGTTGTTCCGTTAAATCTTCGATCTGGGATGTGGCGGCGGTGGGTGTTGGTGGTGGGAGGTGGAAGTGGAAGGCGGTGATTTTTCACTATTCCACAATCTCCGATGCCGTGGACTTGATCTATTGAATCTGCACACGCGAATCAAAGATATATGAGATAAAAATGATTGTGTCTTTTCAAGATTTTCTTGAATATATGTGTAATTAAAATCCAGGCCTCTGTTTTGATTTATCATATGATTTTTGAAATATATTTTTTTTTTGTTTTGTTTTGGGGTTTTGATCTACACAAGTTTATGGGCTGAATCTGGTACTTGTTTTATGGGCAAATTTGGTCTGATTGTATGGTGGTTGTAGATGATGAAAGGTGGTACTAGTAGTGGTGGCGGTGAAGGGTGGTGGTGGTGGAGGATGGTGGTGATAAGTGGTTCCTAATTTCAGAAATATATATATATATATATATATGTGGTTATAAAATAATATCTTAAATTATTTTGTTTTATTTTTACATAATAGCCCCTTGATATAATTTATCTTACACAATAACCCCTTGAATGCTGAAATTACAATAGTGCCCTCATGTGCCTTGCACATGACTAGATTTAACTAAAAAATCTAACTGGATTTGGCCTAAAGGACAAAACGTGCAAGATTTTGAAAGGTAAAGGACACCGCCTATCAATTTTTGCGCTAAAGGACAGCGTCTGAAATTTATGCAAACATAAATGACAAAACTTGTAATTTACTCTTATCTAAAATAAGTGTGACTTACTGTTTCACGGATGTCCAACATCATATTAGTAACAATCTAGAGGAGTGAATGTTTTTAAGAGAAAACTTTGGGTATGTTTGGCAAAAGTAGCTGGTGGCTGGAAGCTGGTAGCTGGTGACTGAAAGCTAATAGCTGGTAGTTGTAGCTCTAGCTTTTTAGATATATTTGGTGTTTGATAGAGTAGCTGGAGCTTTTAATAAAATGTATAAAATGACCAAAATGGATATAACTAAAAATTAAAAAAGCTAGTGCATTAAAAAGTTTATTATCTTTAGAGGTTAAAATAGTCATTTTTCCCTAAAAGCTTGTAACTCCTTCTAAACGCTACTAGTAGGAGCGTTCAACCAAAAGCTTCAAGCTCCTAACGTAAAAGTTTCAAGCTCCTTCAACCAAACAAGGCTTTTTATTGAGTAGGAGCTTTTTTTTAAAAGCTTAAAACTAGAAGCTCCTAAAACCCCCATGACAAACATACAATTTGCCTGTATATATATTGTTAATTATGAAAAACTTACAAGTTTACAACAATATGTAACAAGTTTATAGAAATAAGATACCAATATACGAACCCAAAATTTATAGTGGTTCTGGTGGATATTAATCAACTCACCTAGCTCATATTTACCCACCGGCACTAAACTATGATCATCTCTACTCGCTTCATTATGATAGGTTATGATCACCGTTCAATCTTCCAGATAACAATAATAGTGATCACCATTATAAATTCTCGAGTAAACTGCAATTTTACCCCCTGAGGTTAGGGGTCATTGGCATGTCTACCCCCCCCCCCCTAAGGAAATAATTGCAATTTTACCCCCCACAGTTTGGGGTTATGTCGCACTTTTACCCCCCGGACCAAGTTTCCGCTAGATGTTAGCGACTTCTGTTAATGGTCAAAGGGCAATTAGGTAATTTCGCTTTCGTGTTGACCTGCAACCTCATTTAATCACCAATTCATCACTTTGAAACCCTGAACTAAACCTAAATCGAAATTGAAGACCTCTGCACCGGCGATCAGGCATTCTTCAACAATTACAGCATATTAGAAGTCTGTTACGAGCATGGATCTTCGATTGTGGAAGATACGAGCTGAAGATCAGTATTTCGAACCGGGTGAAATGTACCGTAAGTGACATGCAAGCTCAAAGGGGTCTGAATTAGGTAAAAGTTTAACTTTTTTCTGTTTTAATTTGTTGTTGATTTGTGTTTACAGGAGAAACCCCATCTCAATTTACCATTAAATTTCCCCATGGAGGTAGTTTTGTAGAAAACCCAAATAGGAGATACTTTGGTGGGAAGATGAACTACATTGATCATGTAGATTTTAGAGTGTTAAATACTGATGTTTTAGAGGAGATGGTTAAGAAATTAGGATACAATGATGGTTTGTTTTTCTGCATTCATTACAAGGAACCGTACTGTTCGTTGGATTTTGGTCTTAGGACATTAAAATGTGATGTTGACTTACAACCTATCTTTGCTAATGTGCGTCAAGGAGCCAACATGATATACATGTATGTTGAACACGGGATGTCAACAATATTGGAAAATACAAGTGAAGGTCCTGTAGGGGCATGTAAAGCAATTGTTCCAGCATCATTTACAATAAATAATCAGAATCATAGTATGAATGAAGATGAAGAAGAGAGTGAAGGAAGTGATCCTGATTATGAGTATGTTGAGGAAGATAATCTGGTTTATGAAATAGAGGTGGATATGCAGAGGTTCAGGGCTAATGTTGATTTTACTAGGGAAGAGCTGGATGGTTCAAGTGATGGGGATCATGATGATGACAGAAGCAAAGAAGGTCATGTGCCTGTTGACCTGGAGGATTTTGAAAGTGGATCGGATGAAAATTCAACCCTTAGAGATAAGGTTGCCAGGAAGATAAGGAGGAGAAACAAGAGTGCTTCAAAAGGTCTAAATGATCTGCCATTCTATATTGGTCAGCTTATTGATGACAAGAAAAAGATGAATCAGATGGTGAAAGATTATGCTCTTAAGGCAAGGAGGGATGTGTTTATTCTAAAAAATGAATTGTTAAGGTATAGGGTAGTATGTTTTGGAAGCAATCCACCACTACTTGGTCCTGTAAAAAGAAAGGGAGAAGAGGGGCAAAATAGTAAATGCACCAAAGTAGGGCAAAAATACAAGCACCTTAAAAGGCATACCAAGCCCACATGTCCTTGGGCAGTTCACATCTCCAGGAACACAGACAAGGATAAGTGGTGTGTGAAGACCATTCATAATCAACACAATTGTTTGACAACAAGGGCCATTTCTTTGTATACAATGAGTTCGATTGCCAGAGAGATCCAACCTATGATTGAAAGCAATCCAGACATACCAATTCAAGCAATCCAAAGTCAACTGCTTCGGAAGCATCAACTTGAAATATCACTACATAAGGTCTTCAGAGCCAAAAGGATAGCAACTACGAAGATCTATGGTGATTACCAAGAACAGTATGGTCTGCTAAGGTCATACTGTGATGAACTTCTAAAAGCCAACCCAGGTAGTACAATTAAAATTGATGTGGATCCATGTGGGAACTCAGCTAGTCCTACAAGGCAGTTTCGAAGGGTTTATTTTTGTTTTGCCTCTATGATGAGAGGATTTAAGATGATTGGAAGACCATTGCTGGGTGTGGATGGTTGTTTCATGAAAGGTCCATTTCCTGGACAGATCTTGAGTGCTGTTGGTATTGATGGGAACAATAGCATATATCCAGTTTGTTATGCCCTTGTTGAGGCAGAAACAACACAAACCTGGAAATGGTTTTTGCAACTGTTGAGAGATGACCTAGGGTGTACGGCTAACTCTTGTTTCACCTTCATCAGTGACAGACAAAAGGTAATAAGTTCTTAAGGTCATATTGTCTTAATTAAAACATTGCAAAAAACTTTTGTAGCAAAATATTGTCATTAATTGCATTTTGTATCACAGGGTCTAATTCCTGCTATGCTAGCTGTTTTTCCTAATGCTGAGCACAGATTTTGTTTGAGGCACATTCATGAGAACATGAAATCCAAGTGGCGTGGAGATCTTTACAAGAATTTGCTTTGGTCAGCCGGAAGGAAGACATCTATTCCATACTTTAACAAAGCTATGGAAGAAATTAAGACAACAGAACGAGCTATGTATGACTGGCTGAATGAGATCCCATTCACCGCTTGGTCAAGAGCATATTTTTCTGGAAGAGCTAAATGTGATATGTTGCTGAACAACATATGTGAGGTTTTTAACAGACAAATCATAGGAGCAAGGGACAAGCCGATTATCACATTCCTAGAATTCATTCGGGAGTACATGACCAAGAGAATAGTGAATGTCAAGAAATTACAAGCAAAGTGTATGGGGCCACTCACTCCTCATGCCACTGAGGTCTTCGATGAGATCAAGAAACAGGCTGCTGAAATGTCTGTTTTAATGGTTGATTCGGACAAGTATCAAGTCACAGGTCCGAGATCACAGTGTGTTGTGAATGTTAAAAATAAAACTTGTGCATGCAGGAAGTGGGATTTGACAAGGATGCCTTGCAAACATGCAGTTGCAGCCATATGGGATATGTCAAGGAATAGCATTGATGCTGGCATACCAGAAGAGTGAGTGGATGAAGTGTATTGGCTGTCAACATGGAAGAAAGTTTATTACAATGTCATAGAGCCAATCAACGGGCCGGAGATGTGGACTCCTTCAGAGTGTCCAACAACACTCATCCCACCAAAGCATCATACACAAGTTGGAAGGCCAAAGAAGAAAAGAAAGAAGGCATATGGTGAAAAAGAGCTTGAGCAGGAGTTCGACAAAGGAGGTAAAATGACCAGAAAGGGTAGTAGCATCAAGTGTGGTAAATGTGGGAATATGGGTCACAATGTCAGGAGCTGCAAAGGACAAGGGGCTGAACAATCCATTGCTTCACAGGAATCACAAACTGCCACTCAAGGTGCACCAGTTTACAATCTTGATGAGTGATGGATGGTTTGTAAGTTTAGACTATGTTTGTTTGTTTGTCAAGTTCGTTTAAGACAATGTTTGGTTTGCACCTTTATGTTTGGTTTGTTCAAGACAATGTTAGGTTTCTACCTTTATGCATGGTTTGTTCAAGACAATGTTAGGTTTGTCAACTTTGGTTTGTACCTTTATGTATGGTTTGTCAAGTTTGTATTTTGGGTTCTATACAAATATGGCTGCATGTTGGTTTACAATCTTTATGTTTGGCTGCTTTAGTACAAATAAGAGGCAGAAAGTGAATCGATTACATTACATTGCAACATTTAGTACAAATAAGAGGTCCAACATACAAACTTAAAACCAAACAAAATCTAGCCTATTTCCAGTGACAATCATCCAAACAAGACCAATCCGAATCAGAACCATGCTCCCCTTCATATGGGTCAAAGTACCAATCATCATCTTCATCCCAATATGTGTAATCCCATGCATGTTCCAGCACTTCAGGGTCATAATCCTTTGTCGGATCTCCGAATATCTTTTCATAATCAGTTTCTTGCTCCATGTAAGGTCTGAGTATCTCAGACTCTTGATCCTCAAAGTAGACATAACTGTCTGGTTCTTCGGCTGCAACGACGTCTTCATCCTTACCAACATCTTTCTCATTGTCAACATCCTTACCTACAGAATTACAACCAGTCTACCAAACAAACATATAATAAGAACTTGAACAAGACCATTGCATCACAAAGTATAATTAACCAAAAACAATAGAACAATCGTCTCTTAAAGTACATCAATTCAGACTCTTGTCCACATTAAACTACTTAACCAAAAACAGTAGAACAATGAACACCCAAGTAATCACAAAGTACATCTTCAGTTTCAACACATCTCCATTCTTGTACCGACCCAGCTGTTCTTTGCACTTAGCCAACTCATCAATTAAACCAGGCATTACCTCTCCGCAAACCAGACATCCCTGTTCTTCACCTTTGTCAGCCCATCTTAGGAATCCACATCCTCCAACCTATTATCGGACATCATAAGCAAGACTTTCCAACAAAGTTAAGATTCAATAAGCATAAAACAGAAGAAACTTACACATCGAATATACCAACGACCAGGATTAGCTGTCGATTCTGATTGTTTCATCACTGTTTTCGCACCACATGAACATATGATGTCTGAATGTTGAGTTTTGCCCTTCAATCGAAGCACAGATGACGAAGATGAAGACATGTTCAGGGCACTGATTAGAGGGCAAAGAATTGAGGGCAGTGAATTGAGGGATTGTGTCACACCCCAACCGATGGCGGAATCATCGGGGCGCGGCACTGAGCAAAACAGATTGTTCAGAAGTTTCCACAACAACTATCATACAATTCAGTTATATAACACGTCCCATACCGTGTCCCAAATAATAACAAGTTATCATAGAAATCAACTAAACAATATGGGAACTGTTCCGACAACTCAGATTCTTAATTATTACAGACCGAATTTAAATATTGTTTTAAGACTTCTAGACGGCTAACGGTAGATCTTACTGACTACAGGTGCCAGTACAAGATCTACAGAGAACTATGGCCCTGGAGCAGGTATGTGGACACTGTCCTAAGGTCACAGGCTCCTAGAAGCTTATTATTGCCTCGCTTCCCTAGCACGCTAGTAGCTTAAACACCTGTCACATACGTTAAAATAAAAGTCAATACATATAATGTAAAGGTGAGTACACAAGTTTGATATAGCATATAAAGTTCGAAAAGTTTACGCATAACCAAGCACGTACACAAGGGCAAACGATGCATGTAAATTATCAACATGGGACCATCGATACCAACGACTTCGAGTTGACTGTCCGAGACAGTTCGCAATACATGATTACCACTGTAATCCATGCAAGTAATTGTCCTTAGCAACCCCCGTGTGAACGGGTGCTGAGTCCAAACTATAGTACTACGTTGCTAAAGCAGGCAGATAGCACTCCACGTGTAAACATAATAAACAGCAATCATTTAGTCAAGTAATACATGCAAGTAGGTTAGCGTTCAAATAGTTTGTGTCGTTTGTGAATTTGATAGATTACGTATGTAACACCCAAAAGTGCTGAAAGCAAAAAGGGATCGAGTATACTCACAGTGGTTGGTTGTGGATTGAAAGGAGCACTGAGAATAGGTTAGCCTGAATAGTTCGATAACAATACAATGAGTAATGCGGAAAAAGTAAACAGTGGAAACTGGATCGGATAGACCATTCGATCAGACGGCTGTTCGATCGAGTGGGCTGTTCGATTGGGTTAAGGTCCGTTCGAACATCCCGTTCGATCGGCCGGCTGGCTCGATCGGCTGGTTCTTTCAAGTGGATTGTTTCTCCCTTTGATGTGAAGGATGTGTTTGTGTATGATGGTTTGTATTTTTGAAGTTTTTGCAGCATTACCTTTCAAGTTGGCCGATCGAACAGTCCGTTCGATCGGTTGGTCCAACCGATCGGTTAGCATTGCACACTTGGCAAATTGTCACTCGATCGGGTAGCATGCTCGATCGGGTGACATTCCAATGTTTCGAAGAGGTTTAGCGTTGAAGTGTAGTATCTCATGATTCGATGAGTAATGTTTACAATCGAGTGGCTCGATCGATCGAACAGAACCCTGTCAATATTACACCTCATGAGTTTGTGGGCCAGATGCTAGTCGATCGAGTAGCCTAGTCGATCGGCTGGCGTAGTCGTTCGGTTTGGGCTGTTCGTTCGAATAGCCTAACCGTTCGGCCAGCCCCTGACCTGGTTAGTCCATCACCTAGCACTTGGTCATTTCTCGTTATTTTATCGATGTTTTAAAGATAGTTTGACCACAAGTTGAACCACAAAAACCTCAGCCTTTACTTTACTCACTGACTCGGCTGGAATCACCCAAGCTCGGTCAGGGAGCGTTCAAGGACCTAAGTTTCACGTTTAACTCGTAATCGGTAATCTCGTGGTGAAGTCCGAATCTTGAACCATGTGTTTGTTTAGAATGATTTATAGGTCGGTTCAAGCTTCGTTTTCGCCGGTTTGAGTGTAAAAGAGTTGAAAGATTGGTGAAAACCGTCTTTCAATCCTTTTCCACCGTGAAATGTTAAGATCTTTGGAAGATTTTAGGTTGTTTATGTGGAAATCGGTTAGATTCAAGCTATTCATGTCGGATTGATGTCAGTCTTAGTGTTCTTCAAGAACACCATGATGACATCACCCAAGAATGCTTAGATCTTTGTGATTTCACGGTTGGAATTCAGATTTTGAAAGATAGAAAGATGGAGAATCGATCAAGGATCAAAAACGTACAAAGATTGGAGTAAAAATACTTACAGGTTTGAGAGAAATCTGAGAAATGGCGAGAATAGAAGGCTGGTCGGTCAGAGCTTTTCCAAAAGTGGAAGGCTTGACAAGGACAGCCCTATTTATAGGCTTCCAAAAGTGGAAAGGGTTAACTGATCGAACAGCATCCCTGATCGAGCGGCTGCCCGATCGAACAGCCTGTTCGATCGGCTAGCCTGTTCGATCTGATTGCCCTGTTCGATCGGCTTGCCTGGTTTTGAGTGTTTCGCGACGATTTTTGATATTTCGATTTCGATAGATTGAGGAGTAGGGTAGGATAGAGTTTCTATTCAAATTACTTTCAGTCCCAACTACTATATCTGACATACAAGCATCCTTACAACCTATTTTCAAAGTCGGTTTCGATTGTGTTTGATTATCCTTCGAGTCTCGATTGATTTGATTGGTTCACCACACCTTTTAACATAGAAGTAACATGCACAAGTAACACGTAAGGCACACACACACGTATAAAAGCATTAAAATTATCCACACTTGAGTTCGATGATTGATTTGATTAGCTTGATTATTGATTGACTAGCTTTATTGCATTGTTACTTCCTATCATTCACAGTCGGTCGTTGATTCACAGTTCGATTATCGGCCGATTAGTTTGATTATACAACACTTACTCCACATAATATGAAAATCAAAATGAAACTAAAATGAAATTAATCTTTACTGATCTTTAATTCCAATAACAGTCAACTCTTGACTTTGACTTTTGGGAAAACACGGGGTGTTACAGTCTCCCCTCCTTTAGGGAATTTCGTCCCGAAATTAGGCCGAGAACCGTACATCGCCGTGTGATTTTACCAATTTGATGCTTCAGATCTATCTGAACAACTGCGGGTACTTGGCCTTCATGTCACTTTCGAGTTCCCAAGTGAACTCCGCGCCTCGCTTGCCTTCCCATCGTACTTTTACAATAGGAATGCGAGAGCGTCTGAGTTGCTTGGTCTGTCGGTCCATGATTTCGACAGGCTTTTCCACGAAGTGTAGCGTCTCATTGACCTGAAGATCGTCGAGTGGTATTATTGCGTCGTGGTCGGCTACGCATTTTCGAAGGTTTGAAATATGGAAAGTCGGGTGGACATTGCTGAGTTCCTCCGGTAATTCGAGTTTGTAGGCAACTTTACCGATCCTTTCCAGAACCTTAAAAGGTCCAACAAATCGAGGCGCAAGTTTCCCTCTTTTGCCGAATCGGACTACTCCCTTCCAAGGTGATACCTTTAGGAGTACGTAGTCGCCAACTGCAAATTCGCGGGGCTTGCGTCGTTTATCGGCGTACATCTTTTGTCTGTCCCGGGCCTTCACCAAGTTTTCCCTTATCTGGTAGATCTTGTCAGTCGTTTCTTGCAGAATCTCGGGCCCAGTCAATTGTGAATGACCGACCTCGTGCCATACAATAGGCGAGCGACATCTCCTACCATACAAGGCTTCGAAAGGTGCCATTTCGATGCTGGAGTGATAGCTATTATTGTACGAAAATTCGACCAACGGTAGGTGTTTGCTCCAACTACCACCAAAATCGATAACACACGCACGGAGCATGTCTTCAATAGTACGAATCGTTCTTTCAGTCTGCCCGTCGGTTTGCGGGTGGAATGCGGTACTCAAATTCAGCGTCGTACCAAGAGCTGCTTGAAAAGTTTCCCACAATCTTGATGTAAACCGAGCATCGCGATCAGAAATGATGTCTCGAGGCGTACCATGATTCTTAATGATCTCGTCGGTGTAGATTTGGGCTAACTTGGCCACCTTATAGTCTTCTCGTATTGGCAGAAAGTGGGCTGATTTGGTTAGACGGTCGACTATAACCCAAATACTGTCGTGACCTGATGGCGTGGTCGGAAGCTTAGTTATGAAATCCATAGCTATGCTTTCCCACTTCCATACGGGTATCGGCGGTTGTTCGAGTAAGCCTGAAGGTCTTTGGTGTTCAGCCTTGACTCTTGCACAAGTTAAACAGCTACCAACATATAGAGCAATATCCCTTTTCATCCCAGGCCACCAGTACTTGTAGCGAAGGTCCTGGTACATTTTGTCCGCACCTGGATGAATGGAATATCGGGATTTGTGGGCTTCGTTCATGATGATCTTTCGCAAATCTGTCCTCCTCGGAACCCAGATTCGGTCCAGATAATAGAATATCCCGTTGGCTTTGCTCACGAGCTGAGTTCCATCGTGATAGATTCGTTCTTTCTTCAACGTACGCTCGTTAAGGCAAGCGTGTTGTGCTTCGCGGATGAGAGCTTCGAGGTTATACTGAGCCTGGATGTTTCGAACACCTATCACGTAATTCTTTCTGCTGAGGGCGTCAGCAACTACATTCGCCTTGCCTGGGTGATAACGGATCTCACAGTCGTAATCGTTGAGAAGTTCTACCCATCGGCGTTGACGCATATTGAGTTCTCTCTGGTTAAAGATATGTTGTAGGCTCTTGTGATCGGTGAAGATCGTACACTTTGTACCATACAGGTAGTGTCGCCAAATCTTTAAGGCAAAGACAACTGCGCCTAGCTCAAGGTCATGGGTTGTATAGTTCTTCTCGTGGATTTTGAGCTGTCGAGATGCGTACGCTATAACCTTGTCTCGTTGCATGAGAACACAGCCAAGTCCAAGGTTTGAAGCATCACAATAGACAACGAAGTCATCGCTTCCGTTCGGCAGTGTAAGAACTGGTGCATGGCACAGCATGCGTTTGAGGGTTTGGAAGGCAGTCTCCTGCGCGGTTCCCCACACAAAAGGCTTGTCTTTATGAGTAAGGGAGGTAAGCGGTACAGCAATCTTTGAGAACCCTTCGATGAATCGCCGGTAGTAACCTGCTAATCCGAGAAAAGAGCGAACTTCTGACGGATTCTTTGGCGTAACCCATCCCTTGACTGCCTCAATCTTTGCAGGATCAACGTGTATACCCCGACTATTCACAATGTGACCCAGAAATTGAACCTCCTCCAACCAGAACTCACACTTGGAGAACTTGGCGTAGAGTTGGTTTCCCTGAAGCAACTCGAGAACCAATCGCAAATGCTGCGCATGTTCGGCCCTCGATCTGGAATAAATCAGGACATCGTCGATAAATACAATGACGAAACGGTCTAAGAACGGTTTACACACGCGATTCATCAGATCCATAAAGACCGCGGGTGCGTTGGTCAAACCAAAAGGCATGACAACAAATTCGTAGTGGCCGTACCGGGTTCGAAAAGCGGTTTTGGGTATGTCTTCCTCTTGAATCCGCAACTGATGGTAGCCTGAACGTAGATCAATCTTGGAGAAACACTGAGCACCTTGTAACTGGTCAAACAGATCATCGATTCTTGGTAAGGGGTATCGGTTCTTGATGGTCAGCTTGTTTAATTCCCGGTAATCGATGCACATTCGGAACGACCCGTCCTTCTTTTTGACGAAAAGGACTGGTGCGCCCCATGGAGAAGTGCTCGGGCGAATGAAGCCTTTTTCAAGTAACTCTTGGAGTTGGTTTGAGAGTTCTCGCATCTCAGATGGAGCGAGTCGATACGGAGCTTTGGCCACTGGGTTGGCTCCTGGAATAAGGTCAATTCGAAAGTCGATATCACGACTTGGAGGTAATCCAGGAAGATCATCAGGGAACACCTGAGGAAATTCTCGGACAACGGGAACATCCTTGACTTCAACTTTCCTTTTCTTGTCCGTCTCTGCTACAACAATGTTGGCCAAGAAGGCTCGATATTCCTTGCGGAGATATTTGCGAGCTTGAAGACATGACATGAGCTTGAGATCTTTTGCAGTAGTTTCACCATAAACACATAGAATATCACCACTAGCTAGCACAAAACGAATCATCTTATCGGAACACACAACTTCAGCACGGTTTTCACGAAGAAAGTCCATGCCTACTATGACATCGAAACTTCCGAGCTGCATTGGAATGAGATTATCGGGAATATATGATTGTTGAGCTCGAGAGTACAATCACGGAGCACAGAATTGACAGCAATGGTTCTTCCGGTAGCGACTTCTACTTCGAAGGGTGACGAAAGATAAGAGCGCTTACGTCTAAGAAGCTTCTCAAATTCAAATGACACAAAGCAGTTATCGGCTCCAGTATCAAACAAACATGATGCATATATACCATTCACAGGGAACGTACCATTGACCACGTTGTTATCAGCTTGAGCCTGGCGTGCGTTGATGTTGAAAGTTCTGGCGTGAGCGGCTTGTTGTTGAGGCTGTTGTTGTTGTTGCTGGGGTTGTTGGGCTTCTTGTTTCACCACTCTGTTCGGGCACCGGTTTGCGAAGTGGTTAGGGTCACCACATGCAAAGCAGGTCCGAACATTGTTTGCCGGGGCCTGTGCAGCTTGAGGAGCTTGAGGAGCAGGTAGCAGGGCTTGGTTAACAGCGGCTTGAGCTTGCGTTTGACGAGGACCATAGCGGCAATTCGCAGTGAAATGTCCGTGAACGTTGCAGTGGGCATAGTAACGGCAGGCCACACCCACCGGGTGATGATAAGAACATGTAGCACAGAGTGGGTGGGGGCGGTGTACGCACGCTTAGCCGGCGGCGCATTGATCACTGGCGCAGTGCGCTGTGGTTGTTGCTGTTGTGGCGGTACTGACTGAAGAGGAGCAGCATTGGTTGCGGCGGCGCAACTCTTGTTCTTCTTTCTTCTTCTCGAGGACTTGGAGGCTTGAGCAGTAGGGTTGTCGGTTGATGCGGCAGTAACTTGATGCAACGACTTGGATGGCTTATCCCAGACACCAGCCTTAACTCGCTTGTCGTTAATCTCGGCAGCGAGTAGGTAAGTTTCCTCGATTGATGCGGGTTTGGCGGCGAACACAAAATCTGCAACACAATCCGGAAGAGCACGGATGTATTTCTTGATGGTCATCTCGGGAGTCTTGACCTGGTCTGGACAGATAATGCTCAGTTGTTTGAAACGGGCGGTGAGACCAGCGTTGTCGCCCTCCTTCTGCTTGATGGTCCAGAACTCATCCTCCAACTTTTGGCGTTCGTGGGGAGGACAGAACTCGTCCAGCATGATAGCCTTCAGTTCCTCCCACGTCAGCTCGTAGGCAGCGTCGTTCCCGCGCTTATTCCTTTCGGCTGTCCACCAGTCCAATGCCCGCGACTGGAAGACACCGGTAGCATTGAGAGTTCGAAGATGATCCGGGCATCCGCTTTGACGAAGGGTAACTTCCACAGAGTCAAACCAGTGAAATAAGCCTGTAGGGCCCTCTTCACCGGTGAACTCCTTTGGTCCACACGCCTTAAATTGCTTGAAACTAAACGGAGCTTTGCTGGATTCAGTGAGGGTTCGGGATTCTTCCGACGACTTGCTTGTGTTTTCGTACACCTCACTGACAGCTTTCGCTACAGACCTTGAGATGAGCTTGGCGAGACGTCGGTCTCTCTTTTCCTGACGGGAAAGGTTTTGGCGAGTTCTTGATGATGACGACATGGTCTGCAATAGACATCGCCATAGGGCTCAACACAACGAATTCGAATCTCGCACGTCTTAGTTTACTAAAGCTTAGAATCACGTCGCATCTCACGTCACGTAACACATATAAACACATAAGCTCACAATCATAGAGGCACATAAGCACAGAAGCAATTAGAGCACATAAGCAATTAAGCAAATAGAGCACTTAATTTCCTAAACACGTACGCAATTTTATCACAGAGGCTGTCAGAAAACAGAAACCTATAACCACAAGTCGAGTGTCGTTTCGTTTTGCATATCGGATAGCATCTCATGGTATCGTCTAACTTAGTCGTATAGCGTAGCATAGCACACTGGTTTTGTTTAGATCACATCAACAGGGATTTGAATCGAGATAGGATAGCAACAAAAGTCACGCAGATTGATAATAAATGGAGCAATCAACGAATCTTAAAACATGTAAACAGGTAAATCATATAAAATCAACGAAGCAACACTCAAAATCGGGAAATGGATTGTCTGCGGCTACTAGACTTCGACTAACCATGGCAATTTAACTATTCACAGTTGACTTGTCGTCACTTTCGACTCTAGGGGACATGTTTCTGCCTCGATTCTTGGGCATTATGCATGCGCATTCTAGGCCATACTCGTGAGTTCAGGTCGTTGGAGTCCGTCAATTGCCTTGGCGAGATAAAATAAAGTCGGAATAACTGCCAAGGTTAGGGTTTCACCCCTAGCTCAGAAATTTCTTCCTTGTTTTAAGAAAATTTAGAGGAAAGTTTTCATCAAATTACGGGTTTCAGCCCTGATTTGGTATAATTCTCCCTCGTTTGTTGATAGAAAATCGCACAAAATAATTGGCAAAAATTTGTAATTTAGGCAGGAATTCGCGGGTTTCACTCCTAATCCCGTCCAAATTACGAAATTTGGCTCGGAGTTCGGATGTAATGATAGAATAGAAGGAAACAACATAAAATAAGCACATAAACTTGGTCTCTTGGTTCCTAGCTACAGTCTAGGTCTCTAAGACAGCGATCCGGACTAGATCGTGTCTAACCTAATTCCCTATAGTTATGGCTCTGATACCAATCTGTCACACCCCAACCGATGGCGGAATCATCGGGGCGCGGCACTGAGCGAAACAGATTGTTCAGAAGTTTCCACAACAACTATCATACAATTCAGTTATATAACACGTCCCATACCGTGTCCCAAATAATAACAAGTTATCATAGAAATCAACTAAACAATATGGGAACTGTTCCGACAACTCAGATTCTTAATTATTACAGACCGAATTTAAATATTGTTTTAAGACTTCTAGACGGCTAACGGTAGATCTTACTGACTACAGGTGCCAGTACAAGATCTACAGAGAACTATGGCCCTGGAGCAGGTATGTGGACACTGTCCTAAGGTCACAGGCTCCTAGAAGCTTATTATTGCCTCGCTTCCCTAGCACGCTAGTAGCTTAAACACCTGTCACATACGTTAAAATAAAAGTCAATACATATAATGTAAAGGTGAGTACACAAGTTTGATATAGCATATAAAGTTCGAAAAGTTTACGCATAACCAAGCACGTACACAAGGGCAAACGATGCATGTAAATTATCAACATGGGACCATCGATACCAACGACTTCGAGTTGACTGTCCGAGACAGTTCGCAATACATGATTACCACTGTAATCCATGCAAGTAATTGTCCTTAGCAACCCCCGTGTGAACGGGTGCTGAGTCCAAACTATAGTACTACGTTGCTAAAGCAGGCAGATAGCACTCCACGTGTAAACATAATAAACAGCAATCATTTAGTCAAGTAATACATGCAAGTAGGTTAGCGTTCAAATAGTTTGTGTCGTTTGTGAATTTGATAGATTACGTATGTAACACCCAAAAGTGCTGAAAGCAAAAAGGGATCGAGTATACTCACAGTGGTTGGTTGTGGATTGAAAGGAGCACTGAGAATAGGTTAGCCTGAATAGTTCGATAACAATACAATGAGTAATGCGGAAAAAGTAAACAGTGGAAACTGGATCGGATAGACCATTCGATCGGACGGCTGTTCGATCGAGTGGGCTGTTCGATTGGGTTAAGGTCCGTTCGAACGTCCCGTTCGATCGGCCGGCTGGCTCGATCGGCTGGTTCTTTCAAGTGGATTGTTTCTCCCTTTGATGTGAAGGATGTGTTTGTGTATGATGGTTTGTATTTTTGAAGTTTTTGCAGCATTACCTTTCAAGTTGGCCGATCGAACAGTCCGTTCGATCGGTTGGTCCAACCGATCGGTTAGCATTGCACACTTGGCAAATTGTCACTCGATCGGGTAGCATGCTCGATCGGGTGACATTCCAATGTTTCGAAGAGGTTTAGCGTTGAAGTGTAGTATCTCATGATTCGATGAGTAATGTTTACAATCGAGTGGCTCGATCGATCGAACAGAACCCTGTCAATATTACACCTCATGAGTTTGTGGGCCAGATGCTAGTCGATCGAGTAGCCTAGTCGATCGGCTGGCGTAGTCGTTCGGTTTGGGCTGTTCGTTCGAATAGCCTAACCGTTCGGCCAGCCCCTGACCTGGTTAGTCCATCACCTAGCACTTGGTCATTTCTCGTTATTTTATCGATGTTTTAAAGATAGTTTGACCACAAGTTGAACCACAAAAACCTCAGCCTTTACTTTACTCACTGACTCGGCTGGAATCACCCAAGCTCGGTCAGGGAGCGTTCAAGGACCTAAGTTTCACGTTTAACTCGTAATCGGTAATCTCGTGGTGAAGTCCGAATCTTGAACCATGTGTTTGTTTAGAATGATTTATAGGTCGGTTCAAGCTTCGTTTTCGCCGGTTTGAGTGTAAAAGAGTTGAAAGATTGGTGAAAACCGTCTTTCAATCCTTTTCCACCGTGAAATGTTAAGATCTTTGGAAGATTTTAGGTTGTTTATGTGGAAATCGGTTAGATTCAAGCTATTCATGTCGGATTGATGTCAGTCTTAGTGTTCTTCAAGAACACCATGATGACATCACCCAAGAATGCTTAGATCTTTGTGATTTCACGGTTGGAATTCAGATTTTGAAAGATAGAAAGATGGAGAATCGATCAAGGATCAAAAACGTACAAAGATTGGAGTAAAAATACTTACAGGTTTGAGAGAAATCTGAGAAATGGCGAGAATAGAAGGCTGGTCGGTCAGAGCTTTTCCAAAAGTGGAAGGCTTGACAAGGACAGCCCTATTTATAGGCTTCCAAAAGTGGAAAGGGTTAACTGATCGAACAGCATCCCTGATCGAGCGGCTGCCCGATCGAACAGCCTGTTCGATCGGCTAACCTGTTCGATCTGATTGCCCTGTTCGATCGGCTTGCCTGGTTTTGAGTGTTTCGCGACGATTTTTGATATTTCGATTTCGATAGATTGAGGAGTAGGGTAGGATAGAGTTTCTATTCAAATTACTTTCAGTCCCAACTACTATATCTGACATACAAGCATCCTTACAACCTATTTTCAAAGTCGGTTTCGATTGTGTTTGATTATCCTTCGAGTCTCGATTGATTTGATTGGTTCACCACACCTTTTAACATAGAAGTAACATGCACAAGTAACACGTAAGGCACACACACACGTATAAAAGCATTAAAATTATCCACACTTGAGTTCGATGATTGATTTGATTAGCTTGATTATTGATTGACTAGCTTTATTGCATTGTTACTTCCTATCATTCACAGTCGGTCGTTGATTCACAGTTCGATTATCGGCCGATTAGTTTGATTATACAACACTTACTCCACATAATATGAAAATCAAAATGAAACTAAAATGAAATTAATCTTTACTGATCTTTAATTCCAATAACAGTCAACTCTTGACTTTGACTTTTGGGAAAACACGGGGTGTTACAGATTGAGGGCAGTGAATTGAGGGATTGAGGGCAGTGATTAGTGATTGGGGGTAGATTGAAGAACGTTAGCGATTTAGGGTAGGATACAACCTATTAATGGGGAAGATGAAGAGTAGTTTGGACTTTTCACTACAAACTAACGGTAACAATAACGGAAACTTGGTCCGGGGGTAAAAGTGCGACATAACCCCAAACAGTGGGGGATAAAATTGCAATTATTTCCTTAGGGGGTAGACATGCCAATGACCCCTAACCTCAGGGGGTAAAATTACAGTTTACTCTAAATTCTCCAATCTTAGTGAGAATCACATGTATCAAACTAGTTGATGACCCGCCCGCGTTGTGGGGCGATGGCCAAATAATTCTCAACCAATTAGAAAAACAATACTATAGTTCTGTTAGAAAGGAAAAGTAAAACGACGAAAAGATCGTAATTAGCGGGGGTAAATTCGTAATTTTTAGCTAGGAGAAAACCATAATTTTATTTTTAACTGGGGAAAAAACGTAATTTTGAATTGAGGGTACAAGCATAATTTTGAATTGAGGGTGCAAGCGTAATTTTGAACCGAGTGGAAAATCGTAATTTTTAGCTGGGGGCAAGAGCATATTTTTAGTTTGAACTGGGGGCAAAAACGTAAATTTAAAATGGGGGGCAAAAATGTAATTTTAAAGTGAGTGTAAAATAATAAACTGATGTAAAAGCGTAATTTTGAGGCGGAGGGTAAAATCGTAATATTTGAACCTAGGGCATATTCGTAATTTTTAGCTGGAAGCAACAGGGTAATTACTTTTTTAACTTGGGGTGAAAACGTAATTTTAAACTGGGGCCAAAAACATAAATTAAAAGTGGATAAAAAATAATAAATTTGTTGATCCAATGGTGTATTTCCGGCCGCCCATTTCGACCAATAACAGGGAAACACTATTCCCTGCCATGGTAAATGTAGATGTAGGAAATAGACAAATGTTTGAATATGAATATAACAATAAGCCTCAAAGACATATGTTTACTTGTTAATCTTAAATCATATTCTTAATGTAAAATGTGTTCAAAGAATAGAAGATCTATAATAAAATGACTCAAATTATGAGAATTTAAGAAGTGTCTCAGTACAAGTTAAAAAAAAACCCCTCAGACCTAACGAATTATATAAACTATTTTTTAAACGATAATTAACGTTATAGCGATAAACATAACAAAAATACAATGTTGGAATGATAGAATGGCATACCGTAATAACTAACCGATAATTCGTGAAGCTCTCTTATCATTTTTGAAGCTCTCCTAACGTTATTACAATAAATGGCAATTTATGCATAAACTTCAACAAAGCACCGACTTAAGACTTTTTCATTACTTCATCTAGTTTTCTCTTTTTACGTTTTTGAGTACCAAATAGTTGTTTAGGAGGCATAATTTGTTAAAAACAAATCCAAATTCAAAAGTTAAAACCATTACTCAGTTTTATATTATTATCTAACAATCAAATTACCCAATTCTATGTCTAACAATTAACAATTACTCATTCTAACTCTAACAATTAATAATTACTCAATTTCAAGTTTAACAATCAACAAAACACACTCAATTTAGGGCTCAACATTCAACCACACACCCAATTTAGGACTCAACATTCAACCACACACCCAATTTAGGACTCAACATTTAACAAAATAGCCAATTTAAGGCAAAATTCAAAATTATCAAATAAGGCTAGTTATAGTGTATGAATCAAGGAAGTGGGAAAAAAAAACTTGAAGGAGTTAGTGGTGTTGACTGTGTCATGTTGTGTTTTGTTTCTTTTTTTTTATTGTTTTATTATTATTTAGATAATTATGGATTATAGATGACCCAATAAGTTTGGATTATCAATTATGGATCAAAATAAGTTTTTTTTGGGCCCAAATAAGTTATAAGATTTTAGTTAGATCATAGATGACCTAATAAGTTTTAAAGTTCTAAATTTTTAGAGGGGTCCCAAATAAGGCAATAAGTTTTTCATTTTCATATTTTTTAAATGTATATATAAAAATTTAGGCCCTCGGAAAAAAAGGGGTCTCGGTCGAGGGTACGGCTCGCCCACCCCCAGGCCAACCCTACTCAAAGTCTACAGTTTAAGTATGTAAAAGGTTAGGTCAAATGTGACATCCTATAATGCGTAAAATGTGACTAGTTATTAGGAAGTATTTTCAAACATTCTGTTAGGAAAACAAGATTTAAGGAAAAGATTATGGGTTGATAAAACCTAATGATTCCTTGTTTTGACAATGTTTGAAATTCATAACTTATGTTATTAATTGCTAATTAAGGATGTTCATATACCACATACATGTCAATTAACACTTAATGACTCACTAAGTATAAGTATCACTAAATGTGGATGAAAGAATTCAAGTGAAGATTCAAGTCTACAAAGTTCAAGCATGGAAAATCAACTACAACATTAAAGGGTCAAAGCTTGAAAATTAAATGAATACATTGAAGATTAGATAGATAATTAAACGAGGTTTAATAACAAGGCAATTAAAAGAGCGTTCTTAAAACCTAAAGCATTTTCTCTAATCACAACAAGTAAAGTTCAAAAGAAATGATTTAGTTGGAAACTAATTAGGGACTTTGAAATTCAAAGCTAAAATAGTTTAATTGAGTTCTTTCTATTTGTGCATGTAATCACGTGGGGAGATAGAATCTTACTTTGATGAAGTCTTAGAACCGAATACACACTTTACACGAGCAACGGGCTTGAGTTCAAGCATTCCCATTCATGTTCGAATCCCTCAAACTTTAGCTCTGATACGAATTTATGATGCCCAAATTTTTAAAATGATCAAATCCCATTTTATACTTTACAAAATAGGTCCTGACTCACATTTTCAAAATACATTTACCCTATATGAATTTGCAAAAGCTCTCCCCCTCACATGTTCGCTATTCATTTTTTCTTTTAACTCTTTGACTTTTTTTTTACTGTTCAATTTTCTTTTACTTTTAACCCAATAGTTTTTATCTTTTACACTTTTACTCCCAATAGTTTTCATCTTTAACACAACCCTCATAGTTTTCATCTTTTAGACTTTCAACCCCTTAGTTTTCATCTTTTACATATTTTTCACAAACATTTTCTATTTTTAACCCCAACACTTTTCCACTTTCAACTTTGGTCTCTGTGTTTTACATCTTTTACAAATTTGTCATTTTACGATTCGTTCTATATTTTGCGAGTTAACATGCTGCAACGTGCACGTGTTGTTCAACATTTTTACGTCTATTTTTTACGGTTTAACAGCTCAGTCGAAACTCGCAGGTTCTAAGCCGATTTAGTTATTCTTTTCTATGTTTTACTTTTTTGGTCAAATTTTTGCTAGTTAACACGCCGTAACATGTGTGCATGTTTAATCATTTTACGTTACTTTTTATTCAACTTAAGGGTCCCGCCACAAAACGCGGGTCCTAGATACTAGTTTATATAAACAACTAAAAAGGCTTTCTTTACCAACCATAGATTTGTAGCATACACACTTATACATACCATAACTTGTTTGCAAAATATAAAGTTATAGATTTAAAACCATGACACCCACTAACTATTTAGATCCATACATATTCAAAACCATAATTTGACCCGTTTGGAAAACTATACATCAAAAGGAAGCACATGTGTATTCGTCCATAAGCTTTACTTGACCCTAAGTACAAGAAGTCTACCATAAGTTAGTAACAACCATTTCCACAATAAATAAGTTTCATACTACTTAATCATACTAGTGGCAATTGGATATTCATCCAACTACACATCCTTTACACTACTAGTCCATTCTTAACATACTTTCTTTCTTTATTTTCATCCAATTCATCCTTTCCATACTATGTAACATTCTAGACATACATGATTTCCCATCAATGTAATACAACCAAAAACCCAAGTTTTCATCATTGTTTTCAACTATTCCAACAATTACCCAAATTGACCCATTTCAACGGATCAACTACATGCCTTCCACACATGACATAACACACGATTTGTCTTTCTGCTCAAGACACATTATGATACCTTCAAAACTACAATTTAAATTAAGTGTAAGCTAGAAGAACTTACCGCGATCTTCAGTTTCTTGTTTCCTTGTATGGCTTGTTCCTTCTTCCTTCACACCTACACTTCAAGATTTAGATCCCATGAATTCATCCGTTGGCCTTCTATACTACTAAGTTGAAATTCAGTCATCACACATGTAAATTCTTACATTCTATACATGACCATAATGTGTTTAACACAAGATCACACATTTTCACACTCAAGACATTTATCAAACACTTGGTCTGCAACATTACAAATATCATCATGTTATCGTAATTTCAAGTTCTTTAAGCCAATACATCAATCTAATCCATGAACAACTGTGGGTTCAAACCCCATATCGAAAACCCACTTCAATCCACACATGAGTCTTCATTCAAATCTCAAAATTACATAACTTTTATACATAAACTAGTTCAAATAGTGATTCTAAACATTATTCCTACATGTATACCTAAATATTTGCTAGATTTCATGCAAGACGTCTACTTTTTTTAATTTCCACAAAAATTGCCACTAAATGAAATTCTAACTCATTTTAGGAATTGCAAGTCTAGATGATCAAGAAATGGAGTTTATGCATAAAATTAAGGTTGAATCCAACTTCAATTTAGACAAAATGGGTTGAATTGAAGTTCTTCCCTTTTCTCATCTTATGTGTGTGTCGACACACATCAAACCCAAAACATTGGGTTTTCTATTTCCTCCATGTTTTATTATAAACACTTTCTAAATTGTTAAATTTCAGCCCTTTAGTTTTGTTATTTATTTTGTTTGGTCATAACTTATTTACTTCTTATTAAGAGACAACCATAACTAACTAGGTTAATTATTCCTAGTTACTATATTTCATGCAAGGTCACCAAAACAAACATAATGGTTAGAATTAGGATTTTGGGGTGTTACAAAGTCAGTCCATGATCAAATTGTGCCATCGATCGTGGTTTCATATTTCTGGTGGTTTATAAATATGTTCAACTCTTGGCATTGTTTTAACATGCACATCGAAGATGCATTTGACGGTCGTAACATCTACCATGGAATCCCAAACTAATATATCTCGTTGATTGGTAGTTTGCTTGAATTTAGTGATTATTAAAACATCTTTTCTAGTTGTCAGATTAAAATTATCTGTGATATGAATCTTGAGTAATTATATTTAGCAATTGTATCACAATTTTATATTTTTATTGTATGTATTTCACGATATGTGATTATGCACGCACTAACATATTGTTACCACTTGTTTCTTCAATTTAAAACAAGTATTCCTTTAGTATTTCTCAAACACATGTGAATTGCCTCATAGGATACAATGAAGCAATGTTTGTATTGTTAACCAACTTTACATGTAGGGACGGTGGGCCACACAAATCATATAGTGTTACAAGGACTTCAATATAGGATAACCTTGCTTAAATAACAACATAATATCATGTATTTATGGTACAAAATGACTATATTTGGAGATTGCTTCCATGTGAATTTGTATAAAAATTAAGAAGGGATCGTATTTATAGGCATGGAAGGACATGCTCATACTAATGCCATTTTTCTTCAATACCCTCTTCAAACATGCATTGTATGCAACTACTATAGCGAACAATTCAAATTGTTTGGTTTATGCATGGAACTTATGCTATGCAGTGCACCGTAGCAACCTTTCGAGAGGTGTGTTTTGAACCATCATGATTGCTCATTATGTCTTAGGGAATCCGAACAGTTGTGTCGTTGTTGGTTCATAACATTTATAATACATAATTCAAATATAGTAAACTTGACTCTCAAGTGATGTTGATGTGTGTGTACGCACCCTCTTCAGCCTTCGTTTCCTTTTTTTGTGGTTAAGGGAGTAATTACCTTTTTATGTATATACAAATAAACAATGTTGGGTTTTAGGACTCTTCTATGTGGGATAACCACCTTAGGTCATATGCCTTTCCTGTTAATATTCATAATGCACAATAATAGATTTAAACTTCTTTTTAGAAAAATTGAACAATTCAACTATATCAGGTTTTAATATTCATAATGCACAATAATAGATTTAAACTTCTTTTTAGAAAAAGAAAACAATTCCTCATCAATTTTTAAATAGATCCGGTTTGAAAAAATCATACAAACTAAGACCTAACAATAATTTAAAATATTTTGTGGGTGTTGTGTATAAGTAAAGGTGAAATCTTGAACTTTTATCGTATCCTTTCACTCATTCATTTAGTCCATTTTTAAGTCTAACCTGTTAACCGACCATGGGTCTCTTTATCTTGGTTTCTCGCAATACTATAAATTTTGGTTGTATGAAACGACATTGATCACTTCCATATCAATATAGTCTGACATTATGAAGAGCGTTCTCGTAACCAAAACACTCAAGTATAACGTTTGTTATAAGTACATTGCGAATTGCATTCAACCTTATCTATCACCACGGTTCCAAGTGTTGTCAACCCTTGGATGGTGATATACTTTCACAAGATCTTGCGACCTAGTGCCAAGTGTCATTGCAAGGTTTCGTCATGTGTGACCATATACTTGTATCTTTTGAGGTACTTTCAGTTGGTTTTCTCAATAGAAATTATGTAAAATGACCTTTTATGTTCCTACTCTACAATAGTAAGCTGATAGTGATCACTTCATAACTAATCATTTGATTAACTTGTATGTTCCTGCCTCATTACAATACTTTTTAAGCTACCATTTGTATACATTGGTGTATGGTTTAGTAGTGTCCATTGAATATCACAATGTATATGGATGTACGAAAATTGGTTGTGGCCATGACGACATGTTGATTAACAAGTCACTTAATAACTATGATTCTTTACAACAAGAAACTAAGGTTAGAAAGCCAACCTCTATTACATAGACATTTAGACAACTCCGTTTCTTTGGTCACCAAGACATTACATATCCCCGAGTTTGAAGTTTTAACCAATTTGTGAATGCAAAGTCATATTGAACAGTTTTTTAACCGGAAGCTATATATATCTTACTAAACGAATACCATTGTAATCCATGGTTTTATTTTACTATTTTCATTATTGCTTTACAACTTTCTAGTGTTGTATTCCAATAGTAATAGTACTAGTAAGGCTACTTAATCCTACTACGACATATCTAATGTTCCTTTTAGATATGTCCCTTTTATACATGTAATGACATGTATAATACTACTAGTGACTTTAGCATACTCATTTTGAGGAAGAACATAATGGCATTAATTTTTTTTCTTTTTAGTTTCTAACCTACTACGAACGCAATAATAATAAGTGAACGTCATGTTTATTAAAACGTTCCAATAATTTCAGTGTACTGAGACTGAGATAATATAATTCTTTTCATTTATAAAATTTTTGATGTCAATTATGACACCAGTTTCTCCCAAGTCTTTAAAATCAAATTAAGTTTTTCGATAAAAGAGTATTCGTTATTTGCTACTGTTCGAAATCAATTCTATATATTAGCACCTGCATATAAGCAAATTATAACTTATTCTTTTACTAACAAATCAATTGCATACACCAATATCCATTTGGTTACTTTTAATAAAACATTATATAAGACAACTTGATTAACTTTGGATGCCGTTGTTTGAGAGGACCTTAAAGACAATACAATGATTTAATAGGTTTACAAACTTTCTTTTTGTCCTATTTTGAAATCTTGTTGTTCAATAATCAATATGATCATCATTCAAAATGCGCACGAAAGGGTGCAACTTTTAAGTCCCCACTTCTTCCATTAGTCATCATTTCAGGCCCTCATGGGTTTTAGAAAACCAACTCATGCCAAATTTGTTCTCTTTTAATTTTAATAAAACTCCAAAACTAATATAGATAAAGGTACGTAATATCCAGCAAAATGTATCGTAGTTTTTTGAACTTAGGAAAAATTACACTTTTCGTCCTTTATGTTTATAGCTAGTTGCAATGGATGACCTTTACCTTTAATAATTATAGCCACAGTCCTTTATTTGGAAAACTTAGTACGTCTTTCGTCCTTTAGCACTAACTTGGTTAAAATTTTCAGTTAAATTTATTTAACTAAGGGCAATTTAGTCTTTCTACTTAATTATTTATAGTATAAATAAAAAAATAAAATCAAATATAAATACCATTTTTTCCCTTTCACTCACTCTCTCTCACTTTAAACACACACACACACACTCTCTCTCTCACTTTCTCTCTCTCTCTAAACAAACAACACAGACACCACCCCTGTCTTCCGATTCAGATCCATCACCACCGCCTCCATCAGATCTATTCATCCATCACCACCACCCCTGTCTTCCGGATACCCCGTCGCCGCCATCGGATCTATTCATCCATCACAGGTGACCTGCAACCTTTTGCTTCTTCTGCACATCATAATCAAATTCAAGAAATTAAAAAACCATGTGCAGCCACCACCAAATATTCATCTCTGCTAGCCTCCAGCAACCATGACTCAGTGCCACCTTCTTCTCCCAAAACAACAAGATCAAACGAGAACAAAAAAGGGTTTTATTGATTATTACCAGTTCTCTTTATCCTCCTACCATCACCACCACCAAATCCGCCACCACCACTGTGACAGTCACAGCACCAAATTCAACCATCACCAGCAAACCACAAATACCCCACCCGATCTGAACCCACAATAAGCAAACCACAACAATCCCCAACCAATCTGAAAACACAATTTAACACCACTGTAACAAATTCCCAAGATCTCAGAACTATTCCCATCACTTACCGGAACCCTAGATTGAATCGGAATGGACATCTCGTTCTATCATCATCGTCTTCCTCTGAATCTTGTCACATCATCCACGATCTACTTGATTTGAAACCCACTAACAGTTACCGTAGTTGCGATTTTACATATCTGGGTACGAATTTGAGGAAGAAGAGTAAATACAGGCAGGATTAGGGGGGTTATATGCGAAGATGATGGTGGTTTTCGGAGGTTGGGGAGGTGGTGGTGGTGGTGGTTGCGAAGATGGTGATGGCTCTCGGGTTACCGCGAAGATAATGGTGGTTCCCGGCGACGGCGATGATGCCGGATGATGATGGTGGTTCCCGGCGACGGCGATGATGCCGGATGATGATGGTGGTGGTGGTTGTGGGGAAACCTAGAGAGAGATAGAACCAAGAGAGAGAGAGAAGAGAGTTAAGAGAGAGAGAGAGATATCACTTTTATATACATATATATTTTTAATTTAATTTCAGATTTTTTATTTTATTTATTAAATATATTTCAAATAAATTGTGTAAAATTACCACCTTACCCTCATGTGCAATGCACATGACATATTTGACTGAAAATTTTAACCAGGTTAGGGGCAAAGGATGAAACGTACAACATGTTTTCCAAATAAAGGACTGTGATTGTAATTATCAAAGTTAAAGGCTATCCACTGCAACCCGCTACATACATAAAGGACAAAAAGTGTAATTTTTCCTTAAACTTATAAATGTATAGTTAAATACTAAATAACCTTTAGCTAGAAAGCATATAATACAAACATATGCATGGTTATATAAGTGGTTTATTCGATTAAATTATACAACGAAGTTTAATGTGATAATTAACACTAAATATTATAATTATTTCTTATCAGTGTTATTATTTAATAAGTGTCATACATTGTTTCATTATTTAATTTGAATTTTAAACTATACAACAAACTTAAATGGGTGTTAAATTTATTTATGGGTTACTACAAGTCACGAACACAAACGAACGCAAACAAACATGTAAACAAACATAGACGGGCATTAAATTTGAAATAAAAAAAGCAACATTAACCTTAAACATCCGATATAAGTAGTCAATTACAAGCATTAAGTGATAAATCAAGAATTTAAGACACAAGAAGTGTACTACAAACGCTATACGATAAATCAAGTTTAGTTAGCTTAAAACATAATTATCTAGGTACTTAGACATATCCCAAAATATATCTTTAGTGTTCAATGTTTTCATATGTTTTGATAAGGGTTTACATTTCCCTATTTTTTTTAATATAATTATTTACTAATGTTTATGGGGAAAGTAAAAAAAGGGGAGAAAGTAAAACCTAAGAAGAAAAGTGAAATATTAAAAAAACATTTAATAAATCAACTAAACAAATGAACGTAAACGAATAAACATAAATGAACATATTACCGAATGTTTACGAACGCTATTGAACAAACGAGTCATTTGCTCGTGTGCGTTCATTTAGTTGATCGAACGGAATATGTTGTTCGTGTTCATTCATCAACTAAACGAACGAACATAAACGAACTTTCCACCAAACATTTGCTAAACATTCAATTCGTTTACAGCCCTAAAAATGTTATACATAGTTTGGTTTAATTAACTCATGTACTCTAATTAGCAGTACAATATATGGAATTAGTTCAAGGCTCACGAGAGGAAAAGAAAACAAGAAACAAAGAGATGACATCAAAAGTATCACGTGGCCGTGGGCCGTGGCCTGGAGCAACACAACTTTGAGGGCTAAATTAGTTTATAGATTGGGTCTGCGTTGTGATGGACACTAGAGGGGGTCACTTTGGTGGTGGATAAAGCCACCAAAGTGTACAAACCCGGTTCAAGTTCTAAATCAATCTGGTTTTTTACTTTGGGTTTAAACCGGTTTGGTCCAAATCGGTTTGGGTTATAAACCGATTTTAGGGTCGAAAAACCCAACCCATTCGAACCGAATTTCTTTTTCTTCGTCTCTTCATGTCGATGAGCTTTGCCATACCCTACGCTAATCTTTCCAGGCTTTCCTTGAACATGGCCACCGCTTCGGTTGTTACCTTTTCTAGTGTTTTCCCTCTATAGTTCCTCCTAGGCAGGCGGCATCAAATTCATCATCCATGTTGTTAAGATCGAAATGTGAACAATCATCGGAGTTACCTTGGGACAAACTATAATTGTTAGACGAAGATGTTTTTGTTCATTTGATTATGAACCTTGACCCATCGACGGTACAAAGTGCCACTTGGTTTACTTTCTCAAAACCTCCTAAACGAGCCTGTGAGAAGATGCAACATTCATTTCTTAGAAATATTCGTCGCAAATGTTGTTGTAAGTCGTAAGGTCATCTGTACCTTGGCTGATTGTTCCGGTTTTTATAATATAGACTTTCAAAAGGCCCAACCTTTTTTCGAATCCCGGACCAATGACCTGATATCATGTTCTGAATTGGTACACCCCCATAGTAGTATAATTTGTTGTCGAATGTATACGCAAAACTCAATTTTTTTTGCCATTCTCTACGATACAACAACAAGAACTGTACCCGGTAAATCCCACAAACACAACAACAAGAACTGTACCCGGTAAATCTCACAAACATAGCAAAGCTACTATTAGAGTTTGGAGAGGGTGGGATGTAGACAGACCTTACTTCTACCCCTAAGGAGATAGACTGCTTTCAGAGAGACCCCGGCTCCAGTGAAGGGCAACAAGCCAATAAAAAACATAGATAAATAATAATAATAATAGTAATAATAATAATAATAATAATAATAATAATAATAATAATAATAATAATAATAATAATAATAATAATAATAATAATAATAATAATAATAATAAGGTAGAGGATCCTGTAAAAAGTGGGACTTTTGTGAGAAGTGTGAGAAATAATTTGGGAATGACAAGTGTCCTTTATCCTAATTAATTCAAAAGGGTATATTAGTAATTTGACATTTTTATCATTTAATTGATTTCCAAGAATAACTGCAAAAAAAAAAAAAAAAAAAAAAACTGGCGATGAGTTTTTTTAGGGTTTGAATTGAATTTTGAATTAGGAGAAATTTTAGGAAACATTATACATCTGATTGTTTTATATTCTTCATCATCTTTTAATCGCAACATCTTTTAATCATACATTGTTCATGGCGTGGTCTTTTAAACATCTGGATACATTGTTCATGGCGTGGTCTTTTAAACATCTGGATACATTGTTCATGGCGTGGTGTTTTAAAAATCTGGAGACATTGACTATGATTCAAGTCATGGGTGTTTCATAGCGTGGTGTTTTAAACATCTGGAGACATTGACTATGATTCAAGTCATGGTGTTTTATCTGACTTGAATTCCAGATAAAACACCATGACTTGAAGCATAGTCAATGTCTCCAGATGTTTAAAACACCACGCCATGAACAATGTCTCCAGATAAAACACCATGACTTGAATCATAGTCATGGTGTTTTAAAATCTGGGAATGTTTTGTATTGATTGTCCAGATAAAACACCATGACTTGAATCATAGTCATGGTGTTTTAAAATCTGGGAATGTTTTGTATTGAATCATAGTCATGTTTTGTATTGAACAATGTCTCTAGATAAAACACTATGATTCAAGTCATGGTGTTTTCTGGATTCCAGATAAAACACCATGACTTGAATCATAGTCAATTTATCCAGATGTTTTAAAACACCACACCATGAATCTGATTACAGTTCTTCTAAATGTAAAACACCACGCCTTGAATCTTATATAAAACACAGCGGCTTCCGATTTAGATATTGATTATTAATTCCGATTTTTAAGGAAAATGAGTGAATGTAGGTGTTTTTGGTTGTGTAGGATACGGTTACCATATTTGAAATATTGAAAAAGACACTATTGCCCTTCAATTTTACATAAGGTCCCTCTAATTAAAACACAATTTACATTTTTATACCCTATTGATCTCAACCATTAGATCAAATATCCAATGGTTTAAAACACTTCTTACCCTTCTTACATTTTAGACACTTTTTACCATAACTCTACCCATAATAATAATAATAATAAAATAATAATAATAATAAATAAATAAATAAATAAATAAATAAAAAGAAGATGTTACCAAGGAAACAAATAAGGTGACAAAAGAGGTAGCATAGTAAAATAGATTCATGTAAAGCATCCTAATACAATATATAAACTTAGATACATGAAGATAGTCATCACATACAAAGTCCATCTAAAAGTGTAGGAAAATATCTTACCTTAATTATAGGTAAGACCCGTCACTCAATACTCCCCGCCCTCTAAAAGTTGTTAACTTTGTCCCTACCTCTTTATGAACTCCTATCATCGACCATGCCCAATGAGAGGTGCAATTCTAGCAAATCTTGCCTAATTTTATCATCCCAAGTCAATTTAGGCCTATCTCTACCCCTCCTCCCTTCCAAAGTGATGGATTCCACTGCTCTAATTAACGTTGTCGGCTGTCTCTTGTTCACATGCTCAAACCACCTTAATTTCCCCTCTTTCATCTTATTCGAAATACTAGCAACTCCAAACCTTTACCTAAAACCCTCATTTCTTATTTTGTCTATCTTTCACGCTTGTGTTTTCTTGATGTCCCAACAGTCTATCCCATATAATATAGCCAGTCTTATAGCAACTCTATAAAATTTTCCCTTTAATTTAGCTAGGAACCTCTTGTCACGCAATACCCTAGTGGTTGCTCCCTATTTATTCCAACCAGCCTGTAAGTGGTGGGCTATGTCATTATCTATCTCCCCATCCTTTGAACAAAAGATCCTAGATACTTGAACTTGGTGGTCTGAGAAACCACTTGACCCTCAATGGTGATCTGTGTTTCCTCCCCGTCACCTGCATCGCTGAAATCATTAAGAAAACAAAACTAAAGATTAGTAAAAACATTAAGAAAACAAAACTAAAGATTAGTTAAAAAATACAGATATTACCTATCCGTTTATCCTTTGAGACGTGCACCCATGCTCGAGCTAAAGCGACTTCTTCCTCAATCGTCTAATATCTGGGTACGTTTCCCGGTGCCGCTTTGGATGATGACCCGACTTGTAACTTCAATCGGGTCTTCTTCATCATCACTTGTTATGATCCATCCATTTGGATTCTTTGTTAGACTTGGTCCACAACTGTTTGGTTCATACTTTTGAGCATAGTTGTCGAGTATAGGAATAGAACCCGCAGGATAGTGTTGCATGTCTACATGTCCTTCGTTTGTTTTCTTCTTCATCTTCACTAGTTTCACAAATATTATCCACAAATTCTTCCAAATCTGTATCTTCGAAGCATCCTCTTTTGGTGATGGTATCAATATACCATTCCATGGTATTTAGATACCTATAATAAAACATTTGAAGATTGCTTCCCTTGTCAATACCTATAATAAAACATTTGAAGATTGCTTCCCTTGTCAATGTCAAAACCCTATGTGAAGGCTAGTTCGGTCCATTTTTGCTATTTTGTAACTTTCTTGAAACCACAAACTTTTGGACCTCAACATACAAATATATGATATCAACAACCTTACCATCTGAATTGTGAAAATCTTAATGAAGCACCTGACAATATCAAGGAATTCATTCCTAAGGACATCTAAATGCTTAGTACACATGTAAATTTGTATTATGTTTAAGAACATAACACATATGTCCCAATTCCTCTTAGTTTCGTGTCCACTCCTGTTGATTCATCAAAATGGTCAAACATCAAATTAGTTCTATGTTGCTTAAATTCTAGAGAATTCGATGTGTGAGGCTTTGCAACCCCATTGATATTCTCAACAAAATTTGGGTTTTCAAAATTCCCAATTTGATCCTTAATCATGCTTTCTTTGAACATTTTAAAGATAACACAAGAATGACCCTCAAACTTGACTTCATCCTTGTATGTACAATTGTTCTTTGCTAAATACGTTCTTTGTCATCTTTGGAATAAATTGCACACATGTCACATGGTATCTTTCTAAATTCGCCGGTGGAGTATCGTACTATCCTTAAGTATCGCCTTATGATTCCTTTATTCCCAGTTGATGAGGTATGCCCTGTTTGTCATAAGGCGTGTTTGGATTCTTTTGGAGAGCATGTAGTTCATTGTAGAGAGCTTCCGGTGTTCAAATACCGACATGATTTGGTTAGAGATGTCCTTTTTGACATATTCAGGTGCGCTGGTATTTCTGCTAAGAAAGAGGCAGCCGTTAATTTCTTAACAGACCCGTTGGAAAGGAGATCTACCCTTCGACCAGCCGACATTCTGGTCTTTGGATGGGTAGGAGGAAAACATGCCTGTGTGGATCTAACAGGGGTTTCTCCGCTTGTGGGCTTAGGGGGTAGTGCTTTCACGGTTGGTCAGGCTGCTTTAAAGGCTGCTTCGGGTAAAGTGACCAAACATGAGAGTGTGCCTTGACAACCAGCATGTGTTTATCCCATTTTCTTTTGATACTTTTGGTTTTCTGGCGCCAGAGGTTGTGGACCTACTTAGTCGAGTTCAAAGGGTCATTCATAGTAATGTTATAACCCCGAGATCTATGAACGCAGTTTTTAAAAGGTTTAGTTTTGATATTCAAAAAGGGGTAGCGGCGTAGTTTGTTGTCCGTTTACCAACTATCTCGATGTAAATTCATAACACGGGTTTTTGTGAGATTTAATATAAATAATTTGAAAGCTTTGCGCCTTTAAAAAAAAAAAAAAAAAAAAAAAAAAAAAAAAAAAAAAAAAAACCTTTTTGTTCCTAACCCATAGATAAACACGCATTCTTGGTATCCCTTTCCACCCTATATATATTTTTAAAATCGTGGAATAGGGCTTTTTTACTTGTCTGATGTTTTATAAAACTAAGGCTTACATACCAAATTGCATCGTAATCATCGGTTTCGGTTCCTCTAACAACATAATCTATGTCTTCGATATCAGATTCATGAGGAATAATAGTTTTCTATGACTTACTTGTGCATGCATAAGCATAGTGACCGTACGACATCAGAGAGTATTGTGTGAGCCCCTCGGTTCAGTCCTATATCTGCCATGAAACATGACTTCTAGCCAACCTTTTCTTTTTAGATGAAAACACACTTGGGACGTAGACCCCGAACTTTCACGTTGTTGGATATCCTCTTCACTGCCCTATACTTCCAGGGGGTTCCGGAGAAATTTCTAGTCTCCTACCGTTGAGTTGTTCCTCCTGTTGTCACTATTCCATGGAGTTCAGATCGATGAGAGCCGTTTGGCTCTGATTCCACTTTTGCGTTGATGCATTGGTTTCATATCGAAGCAGAAAAACAAAACAAACAATCGAAATAAACTGAAAGATTAATGGTGAAGATACAAACGAGATTTTTAGACTAAACTGATCGATGATTATTGGTACGACACAACGTTTAACCTATGACCTGTTAATACATCATTATGCATGGGCTTAACGTATTAGGCCCATGCCAGGTCTATTTAATAACTATAAGTTTTGACCCATATCAAAATAAATCACAAATATAAAACAAAATGTTCACAGCCCATATTCGAATAGCATATTGGATTGAATGTTAACAGTAATATTAAATTTTCATGTATTCCACATGATGCCAACCTTCCAGTTTCCCCTCATCTCCCCAATGGACTGTTTTATCTGTAGATGTTAATTAAGGATTCATCTTAAGAACTTAAGATCAAATAATATGTGTGACCAGGGGCGGATCTATGGGTATCCCAGGGGTTGCCCGGGATACGCCTCAACTTTCTTGACGAATTGTAAAAAACATAAAAAATTATTCGTTTTATGTATTGAATACCCTAAGCATAAGTTTGGATACCCCTAACTACAAAGATAAGAAGAAGAATGTGATTACATTACCAGAATTTTTTTCTCGGATGGATTGTGACTCAGTGACGGTAGTTTAGAAGTGATTAGGTTTAGATGATGAAGATGGCACAAAAACAAAAGACTGCACCCTATTTTGTTATTACATGGGCTTTTTCAAAGTCATGTTTGTGGCCCATATCAAATTATAATAAATCAGCTATTTGTTAAATATTGTTTGGGCTGGACTTGAACGTTCAAACACTTAACATTTAACAACATCACTACTATAATCGACATTCATTTTTTTTTTAGGTATATATTGCAAACTTAATAAAGAATATATAACAAATCTCAACTTTAATTTATGTAATATTTTCTCTGATTTAGTATTATAAAAATATGCATTTATTTTGTTTTGTTATCTTTTTCATTTTATTTATTTACTCTATTACCGTTAATATTTAATAAACTTTTATAAAAACCTCAAAAACAAATATTGATTGGTAAATATCTAGCTTATACAGCACCTTGATTGGTAAATATCTAGCTTAAACAACACCTTAGAATAACTTTAGTGGTCGTAGTACATCTTAAAAATAACAAATGAATATAATTTTGTGTATATAAAGGTTACATTGCGAACCCAGTCATAAATGTCTGGTTCCGCTAGAGCAAAGGTATTCTAGCATAAAAGGGACCAAATTGGATTTTAGGTTAAGGTTTAGTTACTAATTTTAGTTGTGTATTTGGTTGTATGAATGCACGCTAATTTTTAACACTGAATGAATGTACAGTAAAAAAAATTGGGATGCCCCTGAATTCTTCTTCTAGTTCCGCTACTGTGTGTGACTAATTGACTAATGTTTGGTTTATCCTTTTTTTTGAACGGTGAATTTCTTTAAATCATTGTCGATTGTGGGACTTGAACCCAAGACCTCTCTCTCTTAAACCCACGTGTTTAAAAGTTTTGCTTTGACCAATAGACCACCACTCCATTGGTATGGTTGGTTACTTGGTTTATCCTTCTAATTAAATTTTAGTTAAAACAAAAATGGTAACATACGAAAAAATTGTCATCAACGAACGGGTCATATCATGGAGCCTAAACACAAAGGGCATTTGGGAGTTAGGTCAATATGTTCAATAAATGAGATTGAAAGTGATTGATTCTCAAATTGACTTTGCTTTTTTAGATAATTTTAAAAATAAAAGTCCACACATGTTTATTATTAGGAAACTTAGAATTTTGACTTTGATGTATTTACCATTTATTTTGTTTACCGTTTCAAATTGTGGACCAAATCACTTTGTTAGCACTCCAAAATAAATTTAATGAACCCACTAACACCATGTATAGTGGTAAAGTCTCATAATCCTCATAGATGTGGGGTTATATGATACGCGATAAATGTGTAAGAAATGAGGTTTATGGGGGTTAGATATGTAGCGGGGTTATACTACTTCAATTATGTGGATGGGAGTTGGTTACAAAGTTTATTTTTCGTACAAAGTGTAAAAAGTTATAAAACACTATAATTTCAGCTATAAAACACACTTAAAACCCACAAATAACATAGTGGAGATTACTAAAACACCATATTTGTGGGTTTTGTGTTGTGTTTTGGATGATACGGCTTTGATTATCGAATGACTAACATTAGTGTGTTTTATGTTGATTATCATGTCCTGTTTTATATTCATAGTTGTATGATGGTGTGTTTGAAAAATTTAAGGACTGTTAGGGTTTGGATATTGTGTTTTAGTGATCTTTGCTATATTATTTTTGGGTTTTGAGTGTGTTTTATGACTTTGTATACTTTGTAGAAAAAATGGATTTTGTAGCTGAATCACACCCCAATTATATATATATATATATATATATATATATATATATATATAGGAGAAGGATCCGTTAGGAACCACCCTTTATTGCGAGAACTGCGAGAACCGCGAGAACTAGTGTGAACACAAACAGTAATACCTAAAAAAATCTAAAGAACACCCAAAAATTTTTTTTTTACTATTTTTTTGTAAAAATCGCTATATTTCATTTATAATAATAAAAAAAAATTCAAAAAAAAAAATTCGAGTCACAGTTATCCATGCACATGTGCATTTGTATCATTTCTTTGACAAATTCCGTAATTTATTACAAATATCAGACAATTGCACTTTCATTTACACTACCACGTGTAATACACTACTTTTTACGTAAACAATATTAGAAATGCACTTGTGCATCTATATGTATCAACATGAAATAAAGTGTGTTGGTACACTACTTTCTCTTTCATCTATCATTCCATCCATAATACACAAACATGCACATGTGCATTTTTGTCATTTCTTTGACAAATTCCGTAATTCATTACAACTATTAGACAATTGCACTTTCATTTACACTACAATGTGTAATACAATACTTTTTACATTACCAATATTTGAAATGCACATGTGCATCTATATGTATCAACATGAAATAAGGTGTTTTGGTACACTACTTTGAATACACTTTCCCTGTCATCTATCATACCATCCATAATACACTACCATTACCTCCTACCATCCATAATACAATACCATTACCAATATTTTCACTTTATTACATGTATGTAAACACCATTTATACCATCCAATCAACATATTACATCATAAATTGACAACTATAACCAAACCATCAACCATTAGATAAAACTAACCAAAAAACATGTATATGGGCCTATGTCTCCATTCAAAATCACAAACTTTTTGTACCAAAACACGTTATATCATGGTTATACCTAATGATGGACATGTGCATTTTGAATATTGGTAATGTAAAAAGTAGTGTATTACGAATGGTATTGTAAATTAAAGTGCAATTGTCTATTCCTGATAACGTATTACCGAATTTGTCGAAGTAATGATACATATCCACATGTGTATGGATAACTGTTACTCGAAAAAAAAAGTTTTTTTATGGTAACGAAATATAGCGATTTTTTAAAAAAATATTAAAAAAAATTTTTTGAGTGCTTTTTTGATTTTTTTAGATTTTATTTTGTGTTCACATTGGTTCTCGCAATAAGGGTGGTTCTCGCATGAACCTTACCCTATATATATGTGTATGTGTGAGAGAGAGAGAAACCACCATGATACGCCGCTTTGCATATCACGGAGGGAAAATTTTTTTGCCCATATCGCCCAGGGAGGGCGGGGTTGTACCAGGCGCTATGGGGCTAGTGTCACACCCCGATTTTACCACGTGTCACCGGTGGGCCCGGTGGGGGTTCCGTGACGTAGTTGATATCATCATAGTCAAACCACACAATTTAAATGCACAGCGGAAGCAAAATATATTACAATCCGATATGAAGTAATATCCAAGTATTACAAACGGAAAGTAAAAGATCCACAGGCAGATCGCAAGATAACATAAAATATTGTTCAACAGACTTCATGCATCTAAGCTTGCGAGACTTCTATTTGATGCTAGGAGAAACCAGCCTATTACGCGTAGTACCTGCACTTAGTCTTTTTGGGAAAATACGTCAGTTTTCACTGGTAAATACAATTTAACTGACTCATTTTGAAAAGGTTTTAAAAATTGATTTGAATGCCCGTGGCACAAAACATTTTATAACTTGGGACAATTATTTGCCTATAATCTTGTAAAAGAATTACATGTTTGTTAGCATTCAGTATCCGGGTCGTGCCGGATTAAAGTTTAATAGACACACCACATAGTATAGTTCCGCCGCGAGATTTCTTCTCGTACCGACTGTTATACTTTGTTTAATGCACTACGGGTGTACGCCTACACCCGTATGCTAAGGTCGTGGCCATTCTTTGAATGATGCCAAGGATATCCGGGACATGGTCATTAAGCTCCCAAAGGCGTTATACAAACAAAACATCATTTTCAAACGGGTCACATTGATAATACCCAACTACTAATGAGTTAGGGTCAATTGCCCGACCAAGCGGTATTTTATATACCGTACCCCAAGCCCGTATAAGGGAAAATAAGTTAAAAGTATTTACCTGAGCTAAATATAAATTTAATCCCAGCCGTATACCACCAAGCAATTACAGATAGCTTTTACTGGGCTCCTAAATCTGGAACGAAGGTTTTTAATAACCTATTAGATTTCTAACGGGTCTTTAATTTGGCCTAAGCCTAGACCGGTTAGTTCTTAAATGAAGATTACGATTTAAACGCACGATAAAGCGAAGACCGTTTTTAGAATGTGGTTTTGACCCAACAAGCTTGCATACTTGTTTAATATGGGTAACTTAATCACATTCTGAATTTTGAGACCGAAATGATATGGTTTGACCCGTTTCGGCTATAATGGGTAAACAAGTTACCTACGCCGATCCGAACGCATAAAGTGCGTAACGAGTAACCATAAGAGTCATATACAAGTTTCCTAAGTTAATATGCCTTAAACATGTTGTGATATCGGAATGATACCTTCCATCATGCCCCAAATGGTTTTAAACCCAATTTATGCCTCATAAGGGCATTTTGGTCATTTTAAAGGGTGTAAAAGGGTTTAAATAATAACCTGAGTTACAGGTCTGATTAAATCAGTAACAAACTTAATTTACTAAGTTATAACAGTAGGGTATAAATCCTTATGTGAAATTTATCAATCTTAATCATTCTAGACACCGTAGGGGCGTTTTGGTAATTTCACAAATGCCTAAAAGGTCAAAACAGAAATTCTGAGTTTAAGTTATCCTCCTACGGTTAAAATATAAAATTTTACTGAATACATCAGTAGGTTTCAATCCCATATGCTTAAATAGGTTCTAGTGCATATTTATGTGAAAAACGCTTAAAAAAGGCGATTTAGAGCCATTTCCGGGTTTTATAAAGAAAGCTGATATTTTTAAAATTCCAGAAGGCTCAAAATAATATATTTAATATATTAGATCAGTAGAAAAAGGTTTGGGGTCAATCGGATTTATAAAACTCATTTTATGGCTTAAAAGGGCAAAACCGGCATTAGCCGAATTAAGCTTAGAACACTAAGTTATGCTCAGCCTAAAATTGAATAAAAATCTTTAAAAATCCCAAAATATTATTTTAATACAGTAGGTATAAAGTTTTATACAAAAATTTGGGTTTAGATAGGCTATATGCAATTTACGCTATTTAATTACTAAAGAAGCTTCTAATTACGCTATTGAGCATAACTCCTAATCTGGACCTCAAACTGATGTCAGATTTTATGGACAAGTTTATAATTCAGTAGTGAAGGTTTCTATCCTCTCACATTTTCAAAAATATTGTTTTAAGGTCAAAAGGGCATAACGGTCAACAATTCGGCATATAACGGAAACTTGCAAATGAATAGGATAATTAAGGATTCAGGTTGTATAACCTCAGGGGGTTACACTAACCCATAACATGATCCTAAAGGAATCCTAAGGCATATCTAAAGAAGTCTAATTCGGGTCAGAACTGAAAGTCAAAGCAAAAGTCAACTTTCACGACTTTCGGCTCCGAACCGGGCCTATACTTAGAATTGTCGGGTTGAATCATGCTTAGACATGTTCAACTAATATTTACCAAGTTATTAATGTGGCCAAACTGATTTTATGACTTCTAATTTAATTGTTATGCATTTTATTTAAAACTAACCCGTTTGACTTTAATTTGACCCGACAATTAAACTAAGTAAACGTGGTAATTAGAAGGCGCCCTTTTGAGGGTTAATCACCTACCTAATTACGGTCACGTAGCCATGTTCGTTCCGAACCATGGCTCAACCGATTAAAAGTCAAAGCGTTTATCGAAACGTTTGACCTTTCGGCTATAACCGCTAGAAATTTAAACTAGGCACGAAAGGGTACTTACAAGAGGTCCTATGAACTGAAGGAGGTTCTCAAAAAGAGTTCAAGACCTTCACAAATTAGAGATCATAGCAGATTTGAAGGAAATGGTGCAAATGAGAGCCAAATTCAATGGGTATATATAGGTTTTTGAGGACCGTTAGGATCGTTTCTTGATAAACGTGATCACACCTGGACCGTACACCTTTACCCCTTGTTTTAGCAATCTATGGGCTGCCCAAGGACTGAAGAAAACCATTTGCAATTGATTAAAACAGCTGTAACAGCTGGTAACAGCTGGTAACAGCTGGAAATCAAGTTTCTAAAATGGCAGTTTTGGTCCCTGCATGCTTCTAGCCCCTTTCTGATGCGTTTGAGGCCCGTTAAACCATTTTTAAGGCTATAAAATGATGCCTAAGCATAGGGAATATGAAACATGCTCAAAAATAGCCCCTTTCTGATGCGTTTGAGGCCCGTTAAACCATTTTTAAGGCTATAAAATGATGCCTAAGCATAGGGAATATGAAACATGCTCAAAAATATGCCGGATGTCGGTTCGTTTGGTCGTACGGTCACGTTGTTCGGCTAATTACGACGGAACACGGACGGACGCGAAAAACGATTCAAACGACGCGACGAATGGAATTTTATCATGGCGATCACTAAAATAAAATATTTTAGTGCTTACATAAATTTTTGGGTGTCCGGGGATATTCAGAATGCGAGATATGTGCAAAAGTGCAAACTTGTGCACTTTTTGACACTTTTAGTCCCTGCATGACATAAAGTTTATTTTTGCGCACCAAACACCTCTAATCCTATACCTAAGCTATATAAAGGATAAATAGGGTATGTTTAACTTATGAACATATTCCGGAAGGTCTGTTACCATACGATTCGACCTCCTTTTGCAGTTTGATGCAATTAGTCCCTTAATTGCGCAAAGTAGCGCGAAATGCCGTTTAATGACATCTAAGCCTTCCATGGCCCATATTAATCATTCCCAAGCATATACTTAAATATTACTATGCTCTCATTCGCTTAAATGGTCACCGAATGGCGTAGATTCAAAAGTTGACGCTTTAGGCCCCTCTATTGCGCAACTTGCGCATTTCATCATTTATTTGCATTGAAGCCTCATTTAATCCATATTAGACATCCTTGATAGTTTTATTAAACATCACGATGCTTCGGGTTCGCTAAAAGGCCATTCAGAGGTATAATTAAACATATTGACGCTTTTAGTCCCTCTAACTTGCAAAGTTGCGCGTAACTTTACTTATAGGCATAAAAACCCTTGTTGGCCATTACTTGGCATTCCCGACAGTATAATTAAATATCATGAAGCTCCCGGTTTGTTAAAAGGTCACTCAGAGGTAAGAATTAACATGTTGACTCTTTTAACCCTTCATTGCGCAAACTTTCAATTAATTACGCAAACGGCCACACTTTATCATCAAGTGGCACATTTGTGAACATCCCCATTGTGAGAGGTTATTTAGAAACTTATTTTAGGTATGCTAACACTTCCAGTCCTTTCAAAATCAAAGTTTTCGATTTTTCGAAAAATTAGTCCCTAAATTTCACTGTTCGACTTTATTAGGGTTTATTACACATGTCAATACATCATTGGACGTGATTTTTACGAGGTGTTACATCCTCACCCCCTTAAAAGAAATCTCAACCTCGAGATTTGCTAAAATGCTGGAAGTTTCTTTTGTCGCGTAACGGACTTAATCTTTCATAGCATGTCTGGAGTCTTTCCAAGCTCCCAAGTTGACCTCTATCTTAGGTACATGTATCCCTTTCGAGTATTCTTAACCTACCGGTCCTTAATCGATACAGGTTTCTCATCATATCATAGATCTGCCTATCATATGAGTTAATGCTTCTTGACTTATTGGTGAAACATATCCTTAAATCCTTAATGTGTAACGTATTGCGAGATCCGCCAAGCTCCTTCAATAGGTTTTAGCTTATAAGCTATTTGATCTTGATACATTCGATTCCTTCAAATGATTTCATATATTCAGAGCTTAACTAGCCTAACAATTAACAGATTGGCACACCTTTCCAGGGTGATATCTTTTGTTGAACTTTATTTCTTAACAAGAACTTAGGAGGTTTGCTATTTCCATGAATCCTTGATTCTCTGCCGAATACTAGCAACTTATAAATGATTATGGATTTGCATGATCTTATTCGTTGTTTCCAAGGCAACTTTCAGATCCTGATAATTGGACTTACCAATTTTTTGTCTAACAATAGATGTTTAACATCTCATCTATACAAGGTCTCCCAAGGAGCAGCCTTGATACTTATATAACAACTACTATAGAAAAGCTAATCTTAAGGTGAGATGGTTATTCCAATCACTGCTTACAACTAACCTTAAGGGATAGCTAATCCTTTAAGTCAGTCGAATAAATCGACGATCCTGGGCGGCTGATGGAAATTCTTAATTGTTGTCTAATTAGGGTTGCGGTAATCAATGCATAAGCAAAATGAACCGTCTTTCTTAATTAACTACATTGAATCCTCAGAATATTAAGTTAGGCTATAAGAATCCTCTATTTCAAAACTTACTTAATCAGGGTTTCGATTCATCCAATGATGGTACTAGCCGTCTTGGAGATTTCATATTAATACAGCCCTAAATGGGATATAAATCTTAACTCTACTTGCCTCTCAGGAGGTAACTGGGTAATCTTAGGAGAAGAAAATTCAAGATACAAGGGGTTGTAGAGATTTTCCAAATTTCAGGCTCCAGTTTACCCATTATTTATCGTGTCAAATAAATGACACACTCATGTTATAAGTCCACGAATTCCTTAATCGGGAACATTTGCATGAAAACTTCCATTCTGGATATCTTCTTTGAATACCATTAGTTGACTTTAGTACCATATGACCATCGGGATATCTTTGTGGTCCCATGCATTAAACCTCCATACTGATCAGGCATGGAAGCAATCTATGGAACATATTAAGATACATCAATCCTCATACGATGCTTTTATCATATTGTCTGGTATTCGCAATCGATTGAGATCAAGGAGATATCAACTGTATATGCCGACGCACTTCCTCTATAGAGAAGATACTTCAAAAATTTACGGCTGAAGGTTTCTGATGGGAACAGAAGAAACGGTTCTTATGATTTCGCTTGTAAGTTTTACCTTACACTTAATATTTGGGGTTCTTACGGAATATTTTCTAAAAGTTTGCTAAGCTTATGGTTTTATGAGAAACTTATTAGTACCCGAAACCAAACGAAATTCTTAGTACTAAAATCACAATAGGGGGGTTTATCTAATATCATTATTAATGCGAACTGCCTCTAATCATTCATCAGGAGGGTTAAACGCCTCTATTCTTAATCCTTTTAAACTCAGCTGCAGAATCTTTAACAATTTCGAGGCAGTCTTAGCTTTGACTGGCTATTTCTTAATCTATATAACATGAGTAGCTGAGGTAGATCCTTACTGGACTTACGATGAGCAGGTTTTGAGATCTTTTCATGACTTTTCTTATATCCTTTCAAGCAGCTGTGTTAATTTCAGTTTTGGAGACTAACTTCATTAACGTTGAGGCTCACATTTGTTGCGCCATTAACACTTGTCGCATCTCTAGCATCGCGACTGTTGTTTGTCCTTTCCGAGTTTTCCATACTCGAAGCTTTGGTATTAAATACCAATTTCAACAAGTGCTCAGGCAGTCCTTATCATGTTTCTTCCTTGAATTGCCAAGGGCTTAACATAAAAAGTCTTGATAACCACTTGCTTCTTATTACCCACAATATGGGTTTAGCTATAAGATGACCAATCCATTCCTATCACTATATCGAATCCCTCTATTTCAATGGAAACAAGGACAGTGGAAAAGAATGGTTCCTAATAACATCCATCTAATATTGCTGAAGCAATTTCCAGGGTACCATTGGCCAATCCTACTTTATACTTAACGCTTAGAGTTTTTAACAGGCAGATTTAAATATTTACAAAATCCATTGTCTACAAAAGACTTATCTGAACCTGAATTAAGTGATACTCTAGCATTAGCGTTATTGATAAAGAAAGTACATGTTGCGATGTCGTCATCCTGATTAGCTTCTTGAGCATCCATTTGAGAGTTTTCAGCGTTGGTCTTCTTAGCCTCCCCAGGCTTCTTGGTTTTATTTGGGCAATTAGTCCTGATATGCCCCTTCTCGTTGCAACCATAACAGGTTGCATCTTCCAGCTTCTTGTAATCCAACGTCTTGTGGCCTTTGGTCTTGCAAATTCCACACAATTTAGCACGTGGGTCTATCGTGCATTTTCCAAAATGTTGCTTTCTTCAGTTACTGCATTTGGGTTTTGCCTTCTTTGGCTTGGACTGGTTTGAACCGGCCTTACCCTTTTTGCAACCTTTATTTGGGGTGTCATCGGACTTTCGCTTATGATCCTTCAACGCACGGTCCACGGCGTTGTTTACGGCTACATCTATCATAGCCTGTAACTCGGTGCCCGTTAAATTCAGTCTTGCATCATCATTCTGATTAACTGGATGATTGGGAGTTTCGGAGGGGTCGGCCATGATGATGCTTCGAAGGCTACAAACTAAGTGGTAATAATTTATTTAATCATATAGGGAATTGTCGAACTTGATAATTAAATAGCCATGGTGAGAACAAACCATATAGGCCAATAGATAGTATAAGATTTATTTGATTATGTTTTGCCTAGGTTTTTAAATAAACCATCTTTGGCGTTCACACAGAATCTAATCCTTCTTATTAGACAGGGGATATAAGTCACAACTGTCAATGTCGTACAGACACTTTATACAGCACAAAGGCTTTTTTTTTAAAGGATTCTTTAGATGGCACAAAGCCTTGTCACAAGGACAATCTAAAACATAATCAATGATTCCTTTGGATCGGAAAATTTCATAACTCATTACCTTTTGACAGGAAGTTATGAATAACTATCTTTATCATGAATGCATCTTTGCCCGTAGGCATACATCTAAAAAGGATGTTTTGACATATACATCATGTTCGATGATTATTAGCCATGATTCCTATTGACCATTTAGGCTAAAAGAAGGGTTGGAAGATTTCTAATACAAGGATGACAAGTGTGATTTCATCGCATCACCCATTGTCAGGAGTGTTAACACGTTTTCAGGTGTTTAACAAGGATCTGAATCTCTTTAAACAGGTCTTACCATCGTAGCCAGGTCCCTAACGACATTCAAGCTAGGTTATACCCTTTGAGACTCTTTTTAATATAAATACTGGCAGGAAAGGAATGATATTTATTTTATTCAGGATTTTCATTATAATTATCCTAAATTTATTTAAAATATAACTATGGCACAAAAAGCCTAGTCACGTAGACAAGTTTAATTTATAACCAGGATTTTCACAGAATCGAGGTATTTGTGTCTGAATCACAGTTCATTACCCTTTCTTGACAGTGAGTTGCAGACTTCTACTGTCTCTTAGTCCCAGAGGACGTTATTTATTACCCGCAGACACTTCATCCTTAAGGGATGGCTATTTTACTTACAGGGAATTTTAAATAAATCCCAATTTTCAAAGATGGCCTGTGTGATTTATACTGCATCACAATTTGCCCAGCATGTTAACATACTTTCAGATGTTAACCAAACTTTTGGAATCTTTTGGACAGGTTCTACCATCTTGGCCATGTCTATAATGACTCGTGGCTAGGTTTTACCCCGAAGATTCTCTTTTAATATTAAACGCAGAACAATCCTAAGTTGAGATGTTAATTATGGATCTGAATCTAATTATGGAGATACCATCTTGGCCCTGTCTTATATGACACCTGAGCTAGGTCTTGTCCTTTTTAGATTTTGCCATCTTATAATAATGGCAGATCCTATAATAGGAACGTTATTTTAAATCTAACCGTCCCACTAGAATTCATACAGGCACATGGTTGCCCTAAACGGGACTTCTAAGGAGTGATGCTGTCCTTGAAGGGACAGAAGGATAAATATGCCTTTAAAAGGATTACTAAGGAAAACGAGCTTTAATAAAAAGGAGTTTCTTTTTCATTTTATTTCTGAATGCTTCTCCTTGGCTTCACGTTAACCCCAGTCGCAGCACGAAGCTCGGCCTTCCCTAGGCTTCTAATGGGGAGAAATTCCATTACGGCTTCTTTGCTTGGCGACGGATATAGAATTTAAAGCAACAATTCTTCGAATACAGATGAAAATATTCCTATGTTAAGTCTAGACTCAGAAGGTCAAGGAATGTGCTATTGTGTCATTGAGATTAAACACAAAAGGCTAGTGTTTAATTCACTCAACGTTGGCTCTGATACCAACCTGTCACACCCCGATTTTACCACGTGTCACCGGTGGGCCCGGTGGGGGTTCCGTGACGTAGTTGATATCATCATAGTCAAACCACACAATTTAAATGCACAGCGGAAGCAAAATATATTACAATCCGATATGAAGTAATATCCAAGTATTACAAACGGAAAGTAAAAGATCCACAGGCAGATCGCAAGATAACATAAAATATTGTTCAACAGACTTCATGCATCTAAGCTTGCGAGACTTCTATTTGATGCTAGGAGAAACCAGCCTATTACGCGTAGTACCTGCACTTAGTCTTTTTGGGAAAATACGTCAGTTTTCACTGGTAAATACAATTTAACTGACTCATTTTGAAAATGTTTTAAAAATTGATTTGAATGCCCGTGGCACAAAACATTTTATAACTTGGGACAATTATTTGCCTATAATCTTGTAAAAGAATTACATGTTTGTTAGCATTCAGTATCCGGGTCGTGCCGGATTAAAGTTTAATAGACACACCACATAGTATAGTTCCGCCGCGAGATTTCTTCTCGTACCGACTGTTATACTTTGTTTAATGCACTACGGGTGTACGCCTACACCCGTATGCTAAGGTCGTGGCCATTCTTTGAATGATGCCAAGGATATCCGGGACATGGTCATTAAGCCCCCAAAGGCGTTATACAAACAAAACAACATTTTCAAACGGGTCACATTGATAATACCCAACTACTAATGAGTTAGGGTCAATTGCCCGACCAAGCGGTATTTTATATACCGTACCCCAAGCCCGTATAAGGGAAAATAAGTTAAAAGTATTTACCTGAGCTAAATATAAATTTAATCCCAGCCGTATACCACCAAGCAAGTACAGATAGCTTTACTGGGCTCCTAAATATGGAACGAAGGTTTTTAATAACCTATTAGATTTCTAACGGGTCTTTAATTTGGCCCAAGCCTAGACCGGTTAGTTCTTAAATGAAGATTACGGTTTAAACGCACGATAAGGCGAAGACCGTTTTTAGAATGTGGTTTTGACCCAACAAGCTTGGATACTTGTTTAATATGGGTAACTTAATCACATTCTGGATTTTGAGACCGAAATGATATGGTTTGACCCGTTTCGGCTATAATGGGTAAACAAGTTACCTACGCCGATCCGAACGCATAAAATGCGTAACGAGTAACCATAAGAGTCATATACAAGTTTCCTAAGTTAATATGCCTTAAACATGTTGTGATATCGGAATGATACCTTCCATCATGCCCCAAATGGTTTTAAACCCAATTTATGCCTCATAAGGGCATTTTGGTCATTTTAAAGGGTGTAAAAGGGTTTAAATAATAACCTAAGTTACAGGTCTGATTAAATCAGTAAATAAACTTAATTTACTAAGTTATAACAGTAGGGTATAAATCCTTATGTGAAATTTATCAATCTTAATCATTCTAGACACCGTAGGGGCGTTTTGGTAATTTCACAAATGCCTAAAAGGTCAAAACAGAAATTCTTAGTTTAAGTTATCCTCCTACAGTTAAAATATAAAATTTTACATCAGTAGGTTTCAATCCCATATGCTTAAATAGGTTCTAGTGCATATTTATGTGCTAAAAACGCTTAAAAAAGGCGATTTGGAGCCATTTCCGGGTTTTATAAAGAAAGCTGATATTTTCAAAATTCCAGAAGGCTCAAAATAATATATTTAATATATTAGATCAGTAGAAAAAGGTTTGGGGTCAATCGGATTTATAAAACTCATTTTATGGCTTAAAAGGGCAAAACCGGCATTAGCCGAATTAAGCTTAGAACACTAAGTTATGCTTAGCCTAAAATTGAATAAAAATCTTTAAAAATCACAAAATATTATTTTAATACAGTAGGTATAAAGTTTTATACAAAAATTTGGGTTTAGATAGGTTATATGCAATTTACGCTATTTAATTACTAAAGAAGCTTCTAATTACGCTATTGAGCATAACTCCTAATCTGGACCTCAAACTGATGTCAGATTTTATGGACAAGTTTATAATTCAGTAGTGAAGGTTTCTATCCTCTCACATTTTCAAAAATATTGTTTTAAGGTCAAAAGGGCATAACGGTCAACAATTCGGCATATAACGGAAACTTGCAAATGAATAGGATAACTAAGGATTCAGGTTGTATAACCTCAGGGGGTTACACTAACCCATAACATGATCCTAAAGGAATCCTAAGGCATATCTAAAGAAGTCTAATTCGGGTCAGAACTGAAAGTCAAAGCAAAAGTCAACTTTCACGACTTTCGGCTCCGAACCGGGCCTATACTTAGAATTGTCGGGTTGAATCATGCTTAGACATGTTCAACTAATATTTACCAAGTTATTAATGTGGCCAAACTGATTTTATGACTTCTAATTTAATAGTTATGCATTTTATTTAAAACTAACCCGTTTGACTTTAATTTGACCCGACAATTAAACTAAGTAAACGTGGTAATTAGAAGGCGCCCTTTTGAGGGTTAATCACCTACCTAATTACGGTCACGTAGCCATGTTCGTTCCGAAGCATGGCTCAACCGATTAAAAGTCAAAGCGTTTATCGAAACGTTTGACCTTTCGGCTATAACCGCTAGAAATTTAAACTAGGCACGAAAGGGTACTTACAAGAGGTCCTATGAACTGAAGGAGGTTCTCAAAAAGAGTTCAAGACCCTCACAAATTAGAGATCATAGCAGATTTGAAGGAAATGGTGCAAATGGGAGCCAAATTCAATGGGTATATATAGGTTTTTGAGGACCGTTAGGATCGTTTCTTGATAAACGTGATCACATCTGGACCGTACACCTTTACCCCTTGTTTTAGCAATCTATGGGCTGCCCAAGGACTGAAGAAAACCATTTGCAATTGATTAAAACAGTTGTAACAGCTAGTAACAGCTGGTAACAGCTGGAAATCAAGTTTCTAAAATGGCAGTTTTGGTCCCTGCATGCTTCTAGCCCCTTTCTGATGCGTTTGAGGCCCGTTAAACCATTTTTAAGGCTATAAAATGATGTCTAAGCATAGGGAATATGAAACATGCTCAAAAATATGCCGGATGTCGGTTCGTTTGGTCGTACGGTCACGTTGTTCGGCTAATTACGACGGAACACGGACGGACGCGAAAAACGATTCAAACGACGCGACGAATGGAATTTTATCATGGCGATCACTAAAATAAAATATTTTAGTGCTTACATAAATTTTTGGGTGTCCGGGGATATTCAGAATGCTAGATATGCGCAAAAGTGCAAACTTGTGCACTTTTTGACACTTTTAGTCCCTGCATGACATAAAGTTTATTTTTGCGCACCAAACACCTCTAATCCTATACCTAAGCTATATAAAGGATAAATAGGGTATGTTTAACTTATGAACATATTCCGGAAGGTCTGTTACCATACTATTCGACCTCCTTTTGCAGTTTGACGCAATTAGTCCCTTAATTGCGCAAAGTAGCACGAAATGCCGTTTAATGACATCTAAGCCTTCCATGGCCCATATTAATCATTCCCAAGCATATACTTAAATATTACTATGCTCTCGTTCGCTTAAATGGTCACCGAATGGCATAGATTCAAAAGTTGACGCTTTAGGCCCCTCTATTGCGCAACTTGCGTATTTCATCATTTATTAGCATTGAAGCCTCATTTAATCCATATTAGACATCCTTGATAGTATTATTAAACATCACGACGCTTCAAGTTTGCTAAAAGGCCATTCAGAGGTATAATTAAACATATTGACGCTTTTAGTCCCTCTAAGTTGCAAAGTTGCGCGTAACTTTACTTATAGGCATAAAAACCCTTGTTGGCCATTACTTGGCATTCCCGAGAGTATAATTAAATATCATGAAGCTCCCGGTTTGTTAAAAGGTCACTCAGAGGTAAGAATTAACATGTTGACTCTTTTAACCCTTCATTGCGCAAACTTTCAATTAATTACGCAAACGGCCACACTTTATCATCAAGTGGCACATTTGTGAACATCCCCATCGTGAGAGGTTATTTAGAAACTTATTTTAGGTATGCTAACACTTCCAGTCCTTTCAAAATCAAAGTTTTCGATTTTTCGAAAAATTAGTCCCTAAATTTCACTGTTCGACTTTATTAGGGTTTATTACACGTGTCAATACATCATTGGACGTGATTTTTACGAGGTGTTACAGCTAGATGGTGGTATATAGCGCCATATAAGGCTCCACTATGGGTGGCCTAATAAGGGAGTGTCATTTTATATCTCTCTAAATTAAATAGGATGAACCAAAATTGAAAGGATACTTTAAGAATGAACCCGAATCCCATCTAGAATTCTAAAATTGTTGGGCAACAATAATCACTTTGCATCCATCTTAGGCAACATCAAGAATTTTCATCTCAAATCCCATCCCGTGCCATTTGCGATGCCACCCCGTCAACCACTCGATGAACCCGAATCCCCCACCCCGAAGATGTCTCTTCACCATAATATTAACTAGATTTTGCCCCGCCCGCGTTGCGGGGCACTAAGCCGAATATTTCTCTCATAATTCGATTACTATTACATACTACTCATAACACGATCTCAAAAAAAAAATTACATCTAGTCTAGGGCTGGCAATTTTACACGAATACACGACACGAACCTACACGAAGTTAACATGTATCGTGTATGGCCTTAACAGGTATCGTGTACTAAACAGGTAGACACGAGATTACCTGTTAATTTTCGTGTATAAACAGGTTAAATACCTATTTACTTGTTAATACCCGTTAGTACACGATAAGAAATTAAATTAAATTAAATAAAACTCATTAGCCATGTGCGTGTGGGTTCCTTAATTCCTTTCTATTTTCATTCCTCATTCAGTTCAAAAAAAAAAAAAAAAAATAAAACCCTAAACTCCCTCTGTAACTCTCAGTTAGCATGTCGTGTTCGTGTTTTTTTCGTGTTAACAGGTATTAACAGGTAATTTTCATACATAACAGTCGAATAGTCGTGTTAACAGGTATTAACAGGTAATTTTTGTGTATATCGTGTCGTGTTCGTGTTTGAAAAAAAAGACACGATAAGTTATCGTGTTGTGTATGGGAGTGTTGTGTATGGGATTTCATGTATCGTGTCTTATCGAGTCGTGTCGTGTCTTATCGTGTACGGGTATACACGATATGCGCCCTAATCTAGTCAACCAATTAAATTAAAACACTATGATACTTTTGCTTAAGAAAAACAAAAACGATAGAAAAACAATAATTTCAAACTAGGGAAAAATAAAAATTATACCTAGTCAAACAATTAAAACAAAGCACTACAATAGTTTTGTCAAAAAAAAAAAAAAAAAAAAAACTAAAACGATGGCATGACAGTAATTTTACACTGGGGTCAAAATCGTAATTTGACTGGGAAAGCAAAGGAAAACAATGGCAAAAATGTAAATTTAGATTGAGGGCAAAATTGTAATTTGGCTGGGTGGGGAAAAAACAAAACTAATGGCAAAACTGTAAAGTTAAACGGCTCAAAATCGTAATTTTGAATCGGGGGAAAATGGTAATTTTTAGTTGGGGGTAAAAGCATAATTTTATTTTGAATTGAGGATAAAAACGCAATTTTGAAATGTTAGCAAAATCGTGATTTTAAAGCGGGGATAAAATCGTGAATTGGTTGGGCCAATGGGGGAGTGCCAGGCAGCTTCCTGACACTATTCCCCCATCTTGTGTCTATAGTTATACACTGGGGACAAAATCGTAATTTTACTGGGAAAGCAAACAAAAAACGATGAAAAAAATGTAAATTTAAATTGAGGACAAAATGGTAATTTAGTTGGGAGGAACAAAACAAAACTAATGGCGAAACTGTAAATTTAAACGGAGCAAAATCGTAATTTTGTACTGAGGGCGAAATTGTAATTTTTAACTGAGGCAAAACTCAAAAGCATAATTTTATTTTGAACTAGAGGTAAAAACGTAACTTTAAACTGGTGACAAAATCGTAATTTTAAAGCGGGGACAAACTTGTAATTTGATTTGGCATAAAGCAGGTGAACTACTGTTCACTAAGTTTCATAAATGTTATAGAGTTAATTAATGAAATCAATTAAGTAATAAAATAATCAAAAATATTATAAAAATCTTTGTGTACTATTCATGAAAAGTTTGTTTTAATATGTATAACTAGATTTTGCCCGTCCACGTTGCGGGGCACTAAGCCGAATATTTATCTCTCATAATATGTTCGTCTGTGTTTCGATTACTTGTACATACTACTCATAACATGATCTGAAAAAAATTACATTGAGTAAACCAATTAAATTAAAACACTATCATACTTTTGCTTAAGAAAAACAAAAACGATAGAAAAACAATAATTTTAAACTGGGGGAAAAATATAAATTACACCGAGTCAAACAATTAAAACAAAGCACTACTATAGTTTTGTAAAAAACAAAAAAAAAAAAAATAAAACGATGGCATGACTGTAATTTTACATTGGGGTCAAAATCGTAATTTGACTGGGAAAACAAAGGAAAACGACGACAGAATGTAAATTTAGATTGAGGGCAAAATTGTAATTTGGCTGAGTGGGGAAAAACAAAACTAATGGCAAAACTGTAAATTTAAACGGGTGAAAATCGTAATTTTGAATCGAGGGCAAAATGGTAATTTTTAGTTGGGAGCGAAAGCATAATTTTATTTTGAACTGGGGGTAAAAACGTAATTTTGAACTGATGGCAAAATCGTAATTTTAAAGCAGGGATAAATCGTAAATTGGTTGGGCCAATGGGGGAGTGACAGGCAGCTTCCTGACACTATTCCCCCATCTTGTGTCTGTAGGTATACACTGGGAGCAAAATCGTAATTTTACTGGGAAAGCAAACAAAAACGATTACAAAATGTAAATTTAAATTGAGGGCAAAATGGTAATTTAGTTGGGAGGAACAAAACAAAACTAATGGCGATACTGTAAATTTAAACGGGAGAAAATCGTAATTTTGAACCGAGGGCGAAATTTTAATTTTTAACTGGGGCAAAAACATAATTTTATTTTTAACTGGATGTAAAAACGTAATTTTAAACTGATGTCAAAATCGTAATTTTAAAGCGGGGACAAAATTGTAATTTAATTTGGCCTAAAGTAGGTGAACTACTCTTAACCAAATTACATAAATGTTATAGAGTTAATGAAATCAATTAAATAATAAAATAATAAAATAATCAAAAATATAAATAATATTATAAAAATATTTTGTGTATTGTTCATGCGAACTTTGTGTTAATATGTATAATATAATATGAAGGATGTGAAATAAAATAATTCACATTGTATTTTCGTACTCTTTAATTATATAATTTAAATAGATAACTATGATACTTTCATTATTTAATTTATGATCAATAACAAAAAGGTGTTGACAAAACGTATCACGCATATATTACTACTGTGCTAAAGAAGAGCAAGTTTTAGAGGATTATCGTCGTGGCTTGTTGGTGCATATGGATACGGAAGGCTAGGAATGAATTGAAATTTAGACAAAAATAGGTAAAGATTTAAGACATTATTGTAAATATTAGGCCGTTTGATTTTCTTTGATTTAAGCATAGGTCGAATTGTAGGTCAGTCCTATTGACGGATTGGTGCTCTTTTGATCTGATGTAAGTTTGGATTATTTTGCGCCTTGCCTTTTTTGGGCTGGAGTTGTTTGTTTGTGTTTTATGAAAGTAACCATTTAAAAAACATATATTACTAGTGCACTCCCTATTGCTTTCAGTTATTTTAGTTATTATTTTTATTTTAAAGAATTCCATGTGGCTCATATATAATATGTAACATACGAAAGTCGTCCTTCTATACACCTCATATAAGATGTAGCATACGAACGATGAGCTTTTATAGAACCACTATAACGACTTATTTGATAAGGGGCACATTCACTAAAAATAAATAGGGGTTAAGTCGATTATTCAAGGCCGTTTCAACGTTTCTGGAGGCCCTAAGAAATTACAAAGGCGGGGGTCCTTTGAATTGGTATAAAGAAAACATCGAAAGTCTCAATTGCAAGCACAATTCATAACTCAAAGATTCAAGGTGTCAATTAGGATTTTAGGGAAAACAGTGATTTCTCCCCAATCATTTCTCCTAATTTCACCTCAAATTATATATAGATATTATTATAAAAAGTAGCCGTTGACCATTGCGACAATAATAATCTCTCCTAATTTCACCTCAAATTTCTCCCTAGTCAGCGACATAATTGAGCGGAATTATCATATGCGACGTTACAGTTAGCTAGAATGACGATGTCGGCCTAAATTAATTACGAATTACATATTGCTTGGAGTTAGAATTGGGCCTCTTTTATTTTAAATTCGGTTTTTCTATTGAGCATTGCAATAAATATAATTTTTGTTTTGTTCATTTGGGCCTAATATAGTAATACACATATACTATATAAATTTTTTTTTTTAAAAAAATACTGAGACCCTATTTTTTGGAGGGCTTAGACCGTTGCCTAGATTTGAAAGCCTCTAGGTCCGGCCCTGCGATTAGCACAATCCAAAACTAACTGAATTATCAATATTTGTAATCTTAATTATTCTTATTATTAAAATTCGATGGAAATTACAGAATTTGTGTGGAAAATTATTGTAGTCATTGATAATAACTAGATTAGAAACTTGTGTATTACATGCGTTAAAACAAGACAAAGCGTTAATAACTAACTAGTAACGTAATATATTATGTTTTAACCTATTGTTTTTTTTAATCAACTTTCTTAAATTAAAAATTAGAAGACAAAGGGTTAAAAATCAGAGTGAAAACAAGAATCTTGAACTCACGTAATTGTAACGATTAATTACTTAATTATTAAATATAAATCTTCAAACAAAAAATTATTCTGTACAATAACAAAATGAATTGTGAATAATGATATTCATTACTTAATCTATGTTATAATATTATTTATGTATTTTTTACAAATTTTAGTAGAGTTATTATAGGACTCCCGAACTCTAATAATTCATTTTTTAAACGATTTACGCTTATACCTCTGATCTTTAATAGATTTATCATACGAAAGTTTAATAGTAATTATTTTTCTATAAATGATTTACGTTTCGACCCCATAACTTTAATAGAGTTATCATATGGTCTTTAATTAAAGTTTTAAAAAAATGTATTTTTTTTTGTTTTATATAAATATTTGTTCTTTTATGGTTTTTAGAAGTTTAATTCTTTTGTTATTTAACTTATTATAAGTAAAAAACTAACTTTTAACTCTAGACATTTTTACTTAATTGTGTTGTTTGCCAATTTTCACCATCATTTAGAATAAAGTCTACATGGTCTATATTAACTCTATCATCATTTAGAATAAAGTCTACATGGTCTATATTAACTCTTTAACATACCAGGTAGCAAATTTAATTTTCTTTTATTTCCCTTATCATAGTAAAATCTAACTTTAAACTCTAGACGTGCTTACTTAACCATATTGATTCTTATTTCTACCGTCGTTCAAATTAAAGACTGCATGGTCTATAATAACTCATTAATATATCATGTAACAAATACATACTTGTCAGCATCCTCTCCTAGAACCCTGCCACGAAGCGCGGCTCCAATCGTAGTTTAAAAAAATATTTGATTAATTAATAATTTACAAACATTCTCCATTGGGAAGATGTTAATCAGCGATGCAGATAATATTTAAGGCTGAAAGTGATTGGTTTTCAAACTTAATCCTTGAACCGCTGCGTTACAAAGAAAAAAAAAATTGCATATATATTAAAAAAATATTCAATATTATTTCCGCGTTATCCATTGTCAAAAGCTAGAATGGCCATATTGTAATGGTTTGGTCAAACAGGTTGTTTCTTCATTCTATACAGAAATTACAGAATTTGTTTGGAAAATTATGTTTTAAACTATTGTTTTTTAAGAAAATATACAAGTTATTTCCGCATTGTGTGTTGGTAAACGACATCTGACCACATCCAATGTCAAAAGTTAGAATGATAATTAATTTTCTGGTTGAAAAGACTTATTCTCTTTGAATGAAGATGTTTATCTAGGAGAGGTTGAACCTCATGGAGAATGTTTGTAGAGTTTTCAGGGGTCTTGCCACTAGGCCATATTGTAATGGTTTGGTCAAACCGGTTGTTTCTTCATTCTATATAAATAGGTCTATGTATTGCCATAAACTCACCAAAACATAAAACATGATGAGCTCTCGACTAACTTGTTCAGTGTTCCTCTTAGTTCTCTCTCTTTCCTTTTGTGTTTCATTTGGAGCATCACCCTACATTTCCGAAGATTTCATAACCTGTCTTCAATCCAAAACCAACAATGTCACCACCTTTTCTCAACTCATCTTCACCCCGGTTAACTCTACTTACTTACCGGTTTGGCAAGCTGCAGCCGACAGCATTCGGTTCGACAACCCCAACATTCGTAAACCCTCAGTCATTGTTACTCCCACCATCGAAACGCAGATCCAAGCTGCTCTTTTCTGCGCCAAGAAACACGGGTACGAAATGCGGATCCGGGATGGGGGGCATGACTTCGAGGGCCTCTCTTACACCGCGGATGTTCCGTTTGTCATGCTTGATCTCGTCAACATGAGGGCTATAGACGTCAACGTTGCAAACAGGACTGCATGGGTCCAGGGTGGCGCTTTGCTTGGTGAACTCTACTACACTATTTCTCAGAAAACCGACACCTTGTATTTTCCGGCTGGTATTTGGGCTGGCGTGGGTGTTAGCGGGTTCTTGAGCGGTGGTGGGTATGGAAACCTGTTGAGGAAATACGGGCTCGGTGCTGATAATGTTTTGGATGTTCGTTTCATGGATGTCAATGGAAATATTCTTGATAGAAAATCGATGGGCGAAGATTTGTTTTGGGCGATTCGTGGCGGCGGTGCTTCCAGTTTCGGAATTGTTCTTGCATGGAAGCTGAGGTTGGTTCCAGTCCCGGAAAGAGTTACTCTTTTCACGGTGAATATAACTCTGGAGCAAGGTGCAACGGATATATTCTATAAATATCAATACGTGTTACCAAAATTTAATCGTGATTTACAAATGAGAGTTCAACTTAACACCGAAAATGTAGGCAACACCGCCAAGAAAACCGTTCGAATGTTGTTTAATGGTATTTATCAGGGTCGTATCGACACACTGCTTCCATTGTTGGACCATGGTTTCCCAGAGCTCAATGTGACACGAGAAATTTGCGAAGAAGTACGAATGGTCCAGACCACCCTTCAGTTTGGAGGCTTTACCACCTCGACCCCAACCGAGATTCTTGCGAACCGATCAGCCATCCCCAAGGTGAGCTACAAAGGAAAATCAGACTATGTGCGGACTCCGATCCCCAAAAGCGGGCTCAGAAAACTCTGGAGAAAGATGTTTGAAAACGACAACTCACAGACTCTCTTCATGTACACATTTGGTGGGAAGATGGAGGAGTACTCAGATACAGCACTTCCGTATCCGCATAGAGCTGGGGTGTTGTACCAGGTGTTCAAGAGGGTGGACTTTATGGATCAGCCTTCGGACAAGACTGCGATATCGCGCAGACGGGTAGCATGGCTCCGAAGCTTTGACAAGACTTTGGAACCGTACGTATCCAAGAACCCGAGGGAGGCGTATTCGAACTACAATGATCTTGATTTGGGCGTTGGAAGTGCTACTTATGAAGAAGCAAGTGTTTGGGGAGAGCGGTACTGGAAAAAAGAGAATTTTAAGAAGTTGATTGGAATCAAGGCTAAAGTTGATCCTCATAATTTCTTTAAGCACCCACAAAGTATACCAGTTTTCTCTATACATCTCTAAGACATGTAGAAGAAAGTTCAGTTTCACTTAAGCTTTTGTTATATTTCTTTCATTTAAATGTAATAAACTGGTAATAATCAGAAGTTAAAGGTGTTTATTCTGTCAATCTCTTTTATTTTTGGAGCCTTGTTATATACCAACAATTGAAATGAAGCTCTTATCTCCATTGATTTAACAAAATAAAATGTGAGATCCTGAAGTTGGTTTGTAGAGATGGGAGATGATCAAATAGGAAGTATCGTTAGGGTAGGAAAGGTAGGAAACAATAATAAGAAGATATGTGGCAAAGTTGAAAAACATAAGGAGTGACATTTTAGTCAAAACCCATCGTCTTCAAAAAAAAAACACAACATCCGCAATTTATTTCGCTTTTCCGTATACCAAAATCTACCATTTTCAAAACCACAAACTACCACATGACAACCAACATCACCACTATGATCGCCACCATCTTGCCGGAAACAAGATCTGAATCCACCACCACCTTTAACCACTTGTTGCATTTTTCATATCTGAAACCACCATTCCACCATTCACCGCCACCGCAACTAGTTTCTCCACAGTGTGTCAGAGTTCTTTCTCCATCCACCGTCGTTAATCGGAGTTCTTTTGTAAGTTGTATTTTTTATTTTCATTGTGTTTTAGGTTATCAAACTTCAATTGTGTTTTTTACCTCATTATGTTTTAGTTAAAGTCCTCCTTTTCATTTTTGTTATTCTTGATGCTAAAACCGAGGCATGACCGTGTTAAAAATAGAAACATGACCATGTGAAACCCGTTGCGTTTTAGACATTGAGTTTACATTTTAGAACCGAGTGCAAAGAACACGATCATGCTAAGACAGAAGCATAATCATGTTGGAATAAAGGCATGACCATGTTAAAACATATACATGACCATGTTAAAATCATTTGCATTTTAGAACCTGTAGTGAAATTTTTTTATTTTGGGTTTCATTACGTTTTAAAACCTGGATTGCAAAAAACATGATCATGCTAAAATAGAAACATGATCATGTTGGAATAAAGGCATGATCACGTTAAAACCCATTGCATTTTAGAACTTGCAGTGCAATGAACATGATCATGCTAAGACAAAGGCATTACCATGTTGGAACCAAGGCATGCCCATGTTAAAACTCCATTGCTTTTTAGAACCTGGAGTGCAAAATATTTGATTTTGGGTTTCGTTTTACTACAACCTGAAGTGCAAAGAACATAATCATGCTAAAATAGAAGCATGATCATGTTGGAACAAAAGCATGACCATGACCATATTAAAGCATAAACACAAACATGACCATGTTAAAATTAACTCAATTGCTTTTTAGAATTTGCAGTGCAAAATGTTGATTCTGTGTTTCATTGCATTTTAGATGGAGTGTAAAAGAACATGAGCATGTTAAAATAAAAGCATGATCATGTTGGAATAAAGGCATGACCATATTAAAACATAAACAAGACCATGTTAAAACCCATTCTTCAAGCATGATCATGTCAGAACAGAGGCATGGCCATGTTAAAACAAAGGCATAGCCATGTTAAAATAGAAACATGACCATGTGAAACCATTTAGACCTGAAGTGTACGTTTTAGAACTTGAGTGCAAAGAACATGATCATGCTAAAACCGAAACATGATCACGTTAAAACAGAGGCATGACCATGTTAAAACATAAACACAACCATCAACCATGTGAAACCCCTTGCATTTTAGAACCTGGGTTATAGTGTGTTGTTCTATCCCTTACGTTTACGCATCTGCGTTTTCGATAAAAAATCAAAAGTATAGAATAGTATACTCGTTTTAAAGATAAAAAACGCTCATGTTTTTATGGTGCAATTTTTATAAAAAAATAATGTCGTATGAAAGAGTTACTAATGTTTTAAAAACGACAGGGAATTGAAGGAGGGAGAAACTATTGACTTGGAAGAACTAGGATACCCTTAATGAAAACTCATACGCCTCCCATTTTGACCAATTCAACCCATTTAATCTAAGCCATTAATTACTTAGTGGATGATAAGATTACTTCCTAACTTTCATACCCAAAAAATTTTTCTAGTATATTCTGACCCTTGTAATGTATTTTTCAAACTTATGTTAAAAATTGAGTGTTGGCTATTTGTAAAGCGAACTCACTATGTTATTTTTACACAATCTGACATGAAAAGGGAATTAAAATGGAGTCATGTTCATTTATGCAAACTATTATTTTTTTTTAATTTTATCTACCATATAATTTTGTTACTCTACTAATTTATAAAATTTAATTTCTAAAAATTTCTAAACATGTGATCTTATCTAATTCGTAAACCGTTCATTGTGACTCCCACCATTAAAACGCAGATCCAAGCTGCTCTTTCCTGCGCCAAGAAACATGGGTACGACCCGTTTACATATTCATGATTATAAAGGGAAATATAGAGTTAAATATGGACAACTCACAGACTCTCTTCATGTACACATTTGGTGGGAAGATGGAGGAGTACTCAGATACAGCACTTCCGTATCCGCATAGAGCTGGGGTGTTGTACCAGGTGTTCAAGAGGGTGGACTTTATGGATCAGCCTTCGGACAAGACTGCGATATCGCGCAGACGGGTAGCATGGCTCCGAAGCTTTGACAAGACTTTGGAACCATGCGTATCCAAGAACCCGAGGGAGGCGTATTCGAACTACAATGATCTTGATTTGGGCGTTGGAAGTGCTACGTATGAAGAAGCAAGTGTTTGGGGAGAGAGATACTGGAAAGGAGAGAATTTTAAGAAGTTGATTCGAATCAAGGCTAAAGTTGATCCTCATAATTTCTTTAAACACCCACAAAGTATACCCGTTTTCTCTACACATCTTGAGATATGTAGAAGAAAGTTCAGTTTCACTTAAGCTTTTGTTATTTTTCTTTCAATTAAAAACTGGTAATAATCAGAAGTTAAAGGTGTTTCTATGGATATCTTTTACTTTTGGAGCCTTATTATATAATATATACAATAACTCCTTTGATTTAACAAAATAAAAGAGTTAATTACACAAATGGGTCCTGTGGTTTATACCTAATTTCGCCTTTGGGTACTAACTTTTTATTTTAACAGATTTAGGTTCTATGGTTTCAATTTTGTAACACCTTTGGGTACTAACACCAAAATTAGTTAATTAATGACTAAAATACCCTTGCTTTTTTTTTTTTAAGTTTATCAATGTAACACATTTGGGTACTAACACCTAATTTTATTTAAGTTTAAATCAATTTTACAAAATCTATTTATTTTTTTATTTTCATCTTTTTATTATATCTTTTAATTAACATAAAGTCTTTTTATTTTTTTCATTTTCATATTTTTATTAAATTTCTTATTTAACATAAAATCTACTTGTTACACCAGTATTTTTTAAAATAGATTTTTTTAAATAAAATCTACTAGCTATATAGTTTTATGTAAATTAAATTTCTTACTAGTTTTAAATAATGTAAACTTTACTCGTTTTGAATTTTGGATATATATGATTGATAATAATAATAATAATAATAATAATAATAATAATAATAATAATAATAATAATAATAATAAATATCTTTCACGTAAAAAAAAATTAAGCCATTTTTAACTTGTTTTTTGTTCATTTACATTTTACTATTTTAGAAAGATATTTAATTTACATAAAATCTACTAGTTGCACCAGTAAAATCTACTAGCTATATAGTTTTATGTAAATTAAATATCTATTTTACAAAAAAAAAAAAAAAACGAGTTAAAAAAAGGCTTAAATTTTTTTAGTTTTATCTAAAATACCTAGCTATTTAGTTTTATCTAAAATACATAGCTATATAGTTTTATGTAAATTAAATATCTTTCTAAAATAGTAAAATGTAAATGAACAAAAAACGAATTAAAAAAAGGCTTAATTTTTTTTTACATAAAAGATATTTAGTATTATCAATCATTTCAATCCAAAATTGAAAACGAAAATTTAATTTACATAAAACTATATAGCTAGTAGATTTTATTTAAAAAAATCTATTTAAAAAAATACTGGTGTAACAAGTAGATTTTATGTTAAATAATAAATTTAATAAAAATATGTAAATAAAAAAATAAATAGAGTTTATGTTAATTAAGAGATAAAATAAAATAAAATAAAATAATGAAAATAAAAAAATAAATAGATTTTGTAAAATTGATTTAAACTTAAATAAAATTAGGTGTTAGTACCCAAATGTGTTACATTGATAAACTTAAAAAAATGCAAGGGTATTTTAGTCATTAATTAACTAATTTTGGTGTTAGTACCCAAAGGTGTTACAAAATTGAAACCATAGAACCTAAACCTGTTAAAAAAAGAAGTTAGTACCCAAAGGCGAAATTATATATAAACCATAGGACCCATTTGTGTAATTAACTCCAAAATAAAATGTGAGATCCGGAAATTGGCTTGTACACATAATGTGTTTTTCGAACTTATTTTTAAAAATTGAGTGTTAGCTATTTATAAATAGGGCTATGCTTTTCAACCAAAAACCGAAACCCAACCTGAAATAACCTATATCCGAACCCAAACTAGAGCTAACACGAAGGACTCGTACCCGAAATAACCCATACCCAAACCCGAATCATAATAAACGGATAACCCGAGGGGTCTATTCGGATAACCCGAAAAACCGGAAGTAAATACTTGTTAATCCCAATATTTTTAAGGTAATATATTAACCTGCCATTCAATAGAGTAATATACCAGTGAACGCTCTGACACGCACCCTTCAATAGCCCACACAAATCACTAGTAGATCAAGTTCAGCTTGTTCAACTTGTTCATTGAATATCCCACCCAAATTCAGAAGTGTATAACAGATAACGTCGTCGCCGACGGGGGTTATGGCCTGTCGGAGATGGCTTAAGCTGGCCGATGGCCTTGTGTGATGTCTACAGCCCAGCTACGTGCTCACAAGTCGTCGGTAACCTCATCGAGGCACGTCGCCAACACAGATAACATCCTCAAATGTCCATTTCTCCATTTCTTCGATTCAGGTCCCCTTAGCTCCATTTCAAAACCCTGTTAAGCTTCCAAATTGCAACTCAAACCTATCAAAGCCTGCAAAACACAAACCGTATCAAAGTAGTGCATTAAAGAACTCAAATTTAAATAAATTAGCAAATCTAAACTTGAAAAGCTAAGACGTTCAACAACCTATCACCCATTAACCTCAATTGTAAACACCCAATGCCCAAGTACAATGTAACACCTCGAAAATTCATGTCCAATATTATATCGACACGTGTCATGGACTTTAAACGTGTAAAAGATTACTTATGAGGGACTAAAGTTGACAAACAAAGAATCTACGTGCGTAAAAGGATTCAAAGTGTCAACAATGGACACTACAAAAAAATGACTTTTGGGGACTGAAAAATCAGTATCTGATGCGTTAGAATCAGTCCCTAATGGTTATCAGGGACTGATTTGCCAGTCCCCAGCCAGTCCTGGATACCTAGTACAAGATACTAGTTTTAACAACTAAGAATCAGTCCCTATTGTACAACACTAAACAGGACTAATAGTCGGTCTCAGATACATAAAAATTCAGTCCTAAACTTACCTCCCGGTACCATGTCATTTCAGTCCCCGATGCATTTCTTCGATGACTAAAAAATTAGTCTCGGATACTACGATAGTTTAGTCCCAGGCGTATTTCTTTAAGGACTGAAAATCGGTCCTATAAACATGTCTGTATTGTCCCTAATAAGTTTTGTTAAGTTCGTGATTCCATGTCAAATCAGTATCCAATAAGATGTTTTAGAGACTAAAAATTAGTGTCAAGTACCACATGATTTCGGTCCTTAATATGCTTCTATTAAGTACTAAAAATTAGTCTCACATACTATGTTATTTTAATACTTAATATGTACTTTTAGGGACTGATAATCAGTTTAAGATAACAAATATTTTTAGTCTCTAATATGTTTATTTAGGGTCTGAAAATTAGTCGCTTAAGTTAGTCCCAAATATCTTTTTTAGTGACTATCTTTTAGTCTCTAATACTATGTGTCACTTTAAATATGGATTTTTACATACTGAAAAATAGTTGCAAATACAATTTTAGTTGAGTCCCTAACATGTATTTACAATTCCTAACAACTATATTCTAGGACTAAAAAGTAGTCCCCGGTAGAATTTATAGTTTTATATATTAAACCATTCTCATTCACACAACATTAATATTATTCGTCAAAATAATTCTAGCTTTCTTAAATTCACAATAAACTCAAGCATTAATGTCATAACAATAGCCAATGAAAATCAAAATAACACCACTTCAACAATTCTGAAATTTAGAAGAGTATTAGAGAATAAAAAGTAATAAACGTCTTAACTAACTGCCTAGATAGTGTTGTCACTTTCGTTGTGTAGTCCATTCAAACCATCATCTTCACCAGCATCATTTGTAGATATCGTGCTCTCGAAATCTGGATATTTTCGGCTCAAGAACTCTGTCACTCTTTCGTATTTTTCGTTACTCTGTTTCAATTCCTCCTTGAGTTCAGTAATCTCATTTCTCAAATCTTCGTTCTCAGTGGAATCTCGTTGAGAAGATTCAACTGCCGATTTCATCCATTTATCTTTTTTCCTTAACACAGGACCAACACCTACCTCCCATGCTGATTGTATTGTTTTAGCCCTGCCACATACACTTTTGATGGCTTTTCTCTCCACGTCGTGTTCCATAGCAGTAGTAACGATGGTTCCTTCGGTATTCAATCTAGCCATGGCCGCCTCTTTATGTTTACAAATATTATCCTAACATAATAGAAGGTAGAAGAATAAATTTAAAACTTTTTGAGACCCAAATAAATATTTGACAAAAAAATCTAATTCAAAAGCTTTTAATAGGGAGATGCTTACATATATAATACGTGAATCTTCATTTAGCCATCCGTTTTTCTTGTCATTATAGTGTAGCTTGTAGTAAACTTCTAATGGGCTAGGTGGCAACTGAGTCTCGGGATTTCTCTGCCATCATAAAACTTATATAATGAAGAATAAATATATTCTAAAAAGAGTGAAATCAATCTTTTTATAACATATATAAACCTACTAGTTGCTTATTCAAACAAGTGAAATTTTCTATAGCATTCTACTACTACATAACAATAACTTATTAAATTACGGGTCGAAAAGCGTAAACTTACAATTTTCAATGCATGATTGGCTATCGACCGAGAGCCCCCCCGCTTATATTTACTTGTTTTCTTCTGTTAAGTTCCATTTGATCACTATATTTCTACAAAATTAAAACTCAACATACATGTCAGAACCCGAATAAATAAGAACATAATTAGTGAATATAAATTATGATTTGTAAATAAATCAGCATACTAACCCGGGTTTTTTCTGACTCCCAATAGTCGCATAATTCCGACAATCCCCATGCATATTAGATCTTGCCAACCTTGGATTATACCCTTAAACGAATGAATTATGAATCATACGAAGCCAATTGTGAAAGAAAGTGAGGGATTACAAACTACAGGGGTTAAATGTGTCAGCATGTTTAAATTATACCTCTGAGTGACCTTATAGCAAACTCGAAGCTTTGTAACGATTAATTATGCTCACTAGAATAAGTGATAAAAATTTCACAAGGTTTTGATAACGTATGAGAAAGTTATGCTATCATTCGTATTTGAAGGGTTAAAAGCATCAACGTTGAAATTTAAGACTTTTCGGTGATCATATGAATAACCGGGGACTTAATGAAGTTGGTTTATAACTTAGGGTCCTTAAACGTCAAGTTTGGGGGTTAAAATGTAATAAAATCATGTTAAAATCAAGTTTGGAAGGACCAGGGACCTAAATTGCAATTCTGTCAAACTTGGTAACATGATGGGAGAGACATACCGGCCGTGTAAGACTTCCTTATGTCTTACGCGGGCCGCGTGAGATCTGCAGGTGCAGAAAATAAGCACAGCTGCCTGTTCCAGCCAGTTCCACCGACTTTAAAGCCTGGTTTTTGATTCTAGGGGCTTGTTTGATGGTTTATGTTGGCCTAGGGACACTTGGGATCATCTGAATCACCTCCTAGGTACATTTGGAATGATCTTAGAGCTCTAGAAATCCTATATAAAGGCCATGAGTTAAATTGTTCAAGTGCTCATTCACTTGTAACAACTCAAGCACTCATTTCTGGAAGTAGCTGGCCTTGGGAGAAGATTGAGAAGTGTAGAAAAGATAGCAAGGACCTTAAGTAAGAGCTTTAATCTCTGTTTAGTCCTTTTAATTAGATTATAAACCAAAAAGTCAAACCGTCGTAATTAAGGTTTGACTAAGTGATTAATCACTAATGGCCCAGTCAATTCTCGAATTGAAAGTACCTATAAGTTGGTAATTATGTGGGTAATAAACCCTTAAAAGGGTACTCTCTGATTCCCACTCTAAGTAGGTCAATTATCGGGTCAAACTTGATTATAAAAAGTCAACAGAAAACAATTTTGCAAATAAACACATAATTAACAATGTAGAAGCCATGTAACCTTTTTTATCATTCATATAACTTGGTAATTAATGTAAGAACATGTCTAAACATGTTCAACCCGACAATTTTCAGTTTATGCTCGGTTCGGAACCGAAAGTCGCAAAAGTAGACTTTTGCTTTGACTTTCAGTTTTGACCCATTAGAGCATAGTTTAGAAATACCTTAGAGCTTTATTACGACCAGATTACATGTTAGTATAACCCTCTGTGATTATACAACTTGGTTCCTTAGTTATCCGATTCATATACATGTTTCCGTTATATGCCTAAATGTTGACTAATATGCCCTTTTGACCTTAAAGTGATATTTTTGAAAATGTTAAAGAATAGAAACCTTTATTACTCAAATATAAACATGTCCCAAAAATTTTCACATCAGTTTGAGGCCTAGATTAGGAGTTATGCTCAATAGCGTAATTAGAAAGCTTTTTATTAAATAAACGGCCTAATTAGCATAAAGCCTATCTAAACCCAATTTTTGATATCAAACTTTTTACCTACTAATGTAAAATAATATTATGGGATTTTTGAAGATTTTTATTTATTTTTAGGCTGAGCATAACATAGGGTTATAGCTTTAATTCGGTAATTGTCGGTTTTGCCCTTTTGGCCTATAAAATGAGTTTTACATAACATTTTGATACCAAACCTTTTGCTACTGATTATATATGATAAATAAAACATTTTAAGCTTTCTGGAATGATAAAAATATCAGCTTTTCTTATAAAGCCCGGAAATCGCTTAAAATCGTCTTTTTACGCGTTTTTAACGCATAGTATAAGTTAAAACTATTTTTAACATATAAGGTTTGATACCTACTGATATTTAAGTAAATTTTCATAATTAAACAGTAGGCAAAAGTTTTTAACTCAGAATTCTAATTTTGACCTTTAAAGCTTGTGTTAAATTACCAAAATGCCCCTTCGGTGCATAGTTTGGTTATGATTAATAAATTTCACATATATGCAATACCATACTGATACAATTTATTAAAGTAAGTATTTTTACTGATTATATCAGACCTGAAACTCAGATTTATATTTAAACTCTTTTAAAGCTTTAAAATGACCAAAATACCCCTACAGGGCATAATTTGAGTTTAAATTCATTTTGGGCATAATGGAAGGTATCCTACTGATATCACAACATATTTAAGGCATATTAACTTAGGAAAGCTGTTCATGATTCATTTGGTTACCCGTTACGCACTTTTCGCGTTCGGTATGGTTTATGTAACTAGTTTGCATAAATTAGCCGAAACGGGTCAAACCTTATCATTTTTATCTCAAAATCCAGAATGTGTTTAGCTTACCCATATTAAACAAGTATACAAGCTTGTCGGGTCTAAACCACATTCTAATCCGGTCTTCACTTAATCTTGCGTTTTGAACCGTATCTTCTCTTAAAACTAACCGGTCTAAGTCTAGGCTTAATTAAAGACCCGTTAGGAATCTAATAGGTTATTAAAAACCTTCATTCCAGATTAGGAGCCTGGTAAAAGCTACTTGCACTTGCTGTTTGTGATTTATACTTGCTCAGGTAAATACTTTAACTTATTTTCCCTTATACGGGCTTGGGCTACGGTATATAAAATACCACTTGGTCGGGCATTGAATTGTTAATCGTATGAAGGTTTATTCATTGAGATGACCCGTTTAATCTGTTTTGTTTGCTTAAAGGCTTTGGGGAGTTAATGACCATGTCCCGGATATCCTTGGCATCATTATAATAAAATGGCCACGTCTTAAGCACGGGGTGTAGGCATACACCTGCCAGTGCATGTGTATATAAAAAGGTATAACCGCCGGATTCGAGAATAACTCGCCGCGGGACTATATCATTTGGTGTGTCTATTAATCTTTAACCCAGTATTCAGCCCGGACTACTGAACGCATAACGAACATGTAATTCTTTTACAAGTTTATATATAAATAATTATCCCAAGTTATAAAAGAACTTTTGTGCCATGTGCATTCAAATCAATTTTCTTAAACTCTTTTCAAAATGAGTCGGTTAATTGTATTTACCAGTGTAAACTGGCGTATTTTCCAAAGAGGCTAAGTGCAGGTACTAGACCAAATAGGCTGGCTACTCCTGGCATCATTAATCAAGTGTTGCAAGCTTTAGATGTTAAAGTCTGTTGAACAATTTTCCTTTTTATCTTTCGATCCGCCTGTGGATCCATTACAGTCCGCTGTGATATTTGATATTACTTTTTATTCGGTTTTTAATGTGATTCATCTTTTTGCTTCCGCTGTGCATTTAAATTGTGTTGTTTGACTATGATGATATCAACTACATCACGATACTCCCCACCGGGCCCACCGGTAATACGTGGAAATATCGGGGTGTGACAGGTTGGTATCAGAGCCAACACTGAGTGAATTAAACACTAGCCTTTTGTGTTTAATCTCAGTTACACAGTTGCACATTCCTCAACTTCCGAGTCTAGACTTGAATTATGAATAATCTCATCCTTAATAAGTATGCGTTGTTTTCAATATTTGTACATTTCAGGAACATATCGCCAAGTAAAGCTGCCATTTGTGGAAGTTCGCCAAACCAGAAGTTTAAGAGTGGTAAGCTTCGTACCACAACTCGAATAAGCGTACGCCCAGTATGGAGGAAGGATATTTTTGGACCCATTCCCAAAAACAAACCAATTGAAACCATTAACCAGGTTCCAAACTCCTTACCTGAGACTTTTGAAACTTCAATTGAGAAGCCGACGTCAGAGGAGCCCATACTAGCAGTCCCTGAGGCTCCCATCCCGAAGATGATACCTATGGACCCTGTGACAACTCGTATTTCAAACCTTTCATTGTACATTGATGTAACTTGTTTGAACAATATGTGCTTACGTGATACGTGATTTTAATGGAATGTTTGTTATATGATTATATGTGTAATGTAATGCATGTATATAATGTAGTCGCATAACACGAATTCGATCGCACAAGCCTTTGGGCTTTGGCCTCGCACCCTTCTCGGCCTACACTTCTTGTACTTGAAACCAAAAGGGCAGCCCATGATGGGTTCAACCCACTCCCTTTACACGCATAACCCATGAGGAAGGTGTATACTCCTCATTATTTGCAAATCACACAACACACACAAATCCTACTCTCTCTTCCTCTCCTCTCGAAGCCGACGGCCACACCCCTCTTTCTCGAAGACTTTCTTGTACTCGGATCATCGTTGTCCTATCTTCTAACCGGTTAGTGTTTCATGATAATTGTTTTGTTAGATGATACTGTGACTTATATGTTTCTACATAATGATTTACAAATGGAATATGGTTGATTATAATAAAATTGTTATGGTTTTATGTTCATATAATCGGCTCATATATGTAGTATTTTAGGAGTTGATGATGGAATGATGTTGATATTAATCAGGAACCGAATGCATGTTAATCGGATGTGATATGTTTATGTTCGGATGATTTGATGTGTTGTTATGTTAGGATGCATGTTAGGAAGCAAGAGCACGAGCCGTATTAATACGTCTAAATGATATGGATGTTGTTTATGTTTTGATTATGATTAGGGTTCATAGGAATTTGATGTTAAAACCCTTGTTTGATCGATTATTGCATGTTTGGAAACTGTTAGTGTTGATTGATCGAATGGATAAGAAATAGGAAACTGTTGGGTGATTGAAACCGATTGCATGAAATTAGGGGATTAGACAACTAATCGCACAAGGCCACCCTTGATCGCACAAGACCCAATCGGATCGCACAAGGGACTGGTCGCACAAGGCGGTCGCACAAGCGTGGTGCAACTGTTTAAAGCCCACGGTACAACTCAGAACTGCATGATCGAACAAGACGTGTGGATCGCACAAGGCAGTGCTGATCGCACAAGTCTTGGGCCACACACACTGTTTGGACTTCACTATGTTGTTGGGCCTTAAAGCCCAAACCCAGTCGCACAAGATTATATGGACCGCACAAGATGATTTCTGTTATTCGTTTGGGTCGGGTACATGTTGGGTTGTTATGTTATTGGGTCGGGTTGTTTCAGTCGCACAACCCGTTGTGAGTCGCACAAGTTGTGCTGGACGCACAACAGGTTGGGCCGGACACTATTGGGCTTCAATTAGTGAACCGCACAAGGCTGTTGGGCCATAGACTTGTGCGAGCCCAATCATTTGAGTCGCACAAGTTAGGATACGTTATGTACTTGACTGTTAATGTGTAGAGTATGTTTGCCATGATCATTACGTGTTATAACCTGTTAGTTTATGTGTAAAACTTATGTGCACTACTTGAACTTAGACCTGAATCGTATGGTAACCATGTTAGGACGTGGTTGACCACATATAGCTCAAGTGACCTTTTCGTGTATCTGCCGAGCTAACCGAAGGTGAGTTCACACTTTCTATAAGGCATGAGATTCCCGGTGGTTTGGGAATTGGTTAAGAAACTAAACGGAACCTGCATATTCTCCTTGGGTAGAATATGTACCTCCATCCTCCATGGGAAGGATGACAACATTAAACCTGCGTATTCTCCTTGGGTAGATTACGTACCTCCGTCCTCCATAGGAAGGACGACAACATTTAACATGCTAGACCAAAACTCTATCATGAAGTCCCTCATTTTTATATCGACTTAATCTCCGGGCCAATGGCAAGCGGGTCATTAGTTAATAGCGCTATTAGGGTTGACAAGCCTCACACCGTGCCGGTAGGACGGGCGTGTACTAATGGATCTAGGCACTTAGTCAATGATGATGGACATTGACGTAGGGCACAACTTTCTCAGTCAGTTGTCGATATGGTAACGGGTCTAGTGGTTAACATGGGGAAGCCCCCACTGGTTAAGGTTTGGGAAAACAAGGAAATTTGTTAACTCATGGATTACAAATGAACTTATGGTTTTGGAACAACTTTAAAATGGATAACCAACTGTGAACTCGCTCAACTTTGTTGTTGATTCGTTGCTACATGCCTTGCAGGTCGTTAGGTGCTTAGCTGGAGCTTGCACGAGAAGGAGAGGTCGTTGTGGGACATGGACTGTTGAGTTCCATGTTAAACATTTGAACTTTTAAACTTATGATTTGGTTTTACACTTTATGCTTCCGCTGATAACTTGAATTCGGTTAAATTGTTTTGGACACCAATTATATTGTGGTGGGTTTTATCTTTATTATTATATATTGTTCAATATGATTGGTGGCTTGATCCTGGTCATGTCACGCCTCCTGCGGTGATACTCCGCTAGTGGAATTTGGGGGTGTGACAGACCCGAGTGATCCATATTTCTTACCTCCAAGTCTTGGAATCCTAAACTTGGATTATACTTGTCCTGACCCTATCCTTGATCCATATTATTTGCTAACCATAGAATCCTTGGATACCACTTCTGTTAAGGTTCCTAGCGTGGAAGATATCGACTAACCGCCAAAACCTTCAGTACTATACCGCACCCAGTGACCAAGGAGGAGACTTTCAGGACTAAGATGAAGAAGAAACTTCTTTTGTTATATTTCTTTTCCCTAATAGTCCTTATATGGAGAAATTTATCTTGTAGTCCCTGCGTGGACAATGCTGTTTCTTTAAAGACCCGTCTAGGGCATTATTGTAATTTTTTGACTTTCATGAGAAGTTCCTTTTAATTTTATTTGGCACTAAGCATAAACATATATATAATATGTCCTAAAATATCTCAATTTAGGATTGTTCTGCGTTAAATATTAAAAAGAATCTTAAAGGTAAAACCTAGCCTATATGTCATTTCAGACATGGCCAAGATGGTAAAACCTATTCAAAAGATTCAAATCCTTGTTAACATCTGAAAACATGTTAACACTCTTGGCAAAATGTGATTCGATAAAATCACATAAGTCATCCTTAAATTAGGTTATTCCAATTCCCTTCTTATTTATATAATCATCCATTAGGGATGAAGTGCCTACGGGCCATAATTAATGTCCTTTGAGACTAAAGACAGTGGTGGTCTACGACTCCCTGTCAAGAAAAGGTAATAAACTTTGTTTCAAGACTTAATGCCTCGATTCTATAAAATCCTGGCTTATAAATTAACTCTGTCCCTGTGACTTGGCCTTGTGTGCTATTATTTAATTATAATTAAAGGATTATTATGATAAAGATCCTGAATAAATACACCTAACAAATTAACCAAAATGGTTATTAAGAACCATGGTTAATAAATCGTCAAGAACGATAGTACTGATATAAACTTCTAAATAAACCTTGTCATTATTTTATGCAGCAATTAAGCTACATGGCTGGGTCAGAAGAAGTTAACAGCCATCCCTTGGAAAATCAAGAGAATACTAGGATTATTATCACCATGGAAGAGCTCCGAACACTGATTGACACAGCTGTATCTAAAGCTGTGGATAGGCAATTCAGGTAATCTAGTGGGACGCACAATAAGACCTCATCAGTACCCCACTCTAGATCTCACCCTAAGACACAATCTGAGGCTCATAGCAAGCCACCCTCTACACAACATAAGCCCAAGAAAGAGGATGTTCAACATTCCTCGAATCAACACAGTGTTCCATCCAAAAGGATAGTATTTGATAATGAACCACGTACCAAGTCCTGTACATATAAATATTTTATCTCCTGCAAACCCCGGGATTTCACTGGGGAGAAAGGAGCGATTGACAGTATGACATGGTTGGATGAAATGGATACAGTGGTTGATATCAGCGGTTGTGCTGATAGGGATGTGGTAAAGTACGTATCTCAATCCTTCAAAGGAGAGGCACTAGCATGGTGGAAGTCTCTCATTCAAGCTGCTGGAAAGGTCCCACTCTACAATCTGACATGGGATCAGTTTGTTGCTCTTATTAAAGAGAATTATTGCCCTCAACATGAGGTTGAGAGGATTGAGTCAGACTTTTTATCGTTGGTGATGAAAAACTTAGATTGTCAAGCTTACCTCACCAGTTTCAATACCCTGTCTCGACTGGTTCCGTATCTGGTAACACCGGAACCCAAACGAATTGCTCGTTTCATTGGTGGTTTAGCCCCAGAGATCAAGGCCAGTGTCAAGGCATCTAGACCTGCTACTTTTAGGTCAGCAGCTGATCTATCTCTGTCTCTTACCTTGGACGCGGTCAGGCTAAGATCGCTCAAGAATTCAGATGAAGGGAAGAGGAAGCGTGAGGACGAGGACTCACGACTCTCAGATAAGAAGCACAAGGGGAACTCCGAGCACAAAAAGAGTTCCGGATTTAGGAAGGATGATCAGCAATCGGGTGAAAAGCCCAAGTGTAAAGTTTGTAAGAAGCGCCATTTAGGAGGTGCAGATACGAATCGAAATCCCAATCACAGCCGAGGGCTTGTGGGATTTGTAAGTCTTCTGAGCACAAGACAATAGACTGCAAAAACATAAAGGATGCGACCTGCTATAACTGCAACAAGAAGGGGTACATCAAGTCGAACTGCCCTAAGTATGCTAACAAGCCTGAGGAGGTCAAGAAGACCAATGCAAGGGTCTTCCGAATGGATGCACGAGAAGCTGTTCAGGACGATAATGTAATAACAGGTACCTTCCTTATAAATGATATTTACGCAAGGGTGTTATTTGATTCAGGTGCTGATAAGTCATTCGTAGATAATAAGTTTTGTAAGTTGTTGAATTTACCTGTTAAAACCCTAAGCGTGAAATATGAGGTAGAATTGGCTGATGGTACTTTAGAGACAGCCTCAACTGTGTTAGATGGATGCTTTATATCCATTAGGAACCACTCCTTCCCGTTATCCTTGCTTCCTTTAAAGTTAGTCGGTTTCGACATAGTTATAGGAATGGACTGGTTATCTCATAACCAAGCCCAGATCGTTTGCAACAAGAAGCAAGTGGTGATCAAGACTCCGTCTGGTGAACCACTTACCATACAAGGTGATACCCAGTATGGACTGCCTGAACAAGTGTCTATGCTTAAGGCATCTAGGTGTTTGAAGAAGGGTTGTGTCATTTATATGGCACAGGTAACTATTGATGAACAGAAGCCCAAGATTGAAGATATCCCTGTCATTTCTGAGTACCCAGAAGTTTTCCCTGAAGAACTACCTGGTTTACCACCAGATAGGCAAGTAGAATTCAGAATTGACATCATCCCTGGAGCAGCGCCTGTCGCAAGAGCGCCTTACAGGTTGGCACCAACAGAAATGAAAGAATTGAGGACCCAACTAGATGATTTATTGGCCAAAGGTTTTATTAGACCTAGTTCGTCTCCTTGGGGAGCACCAATCCTGTTAGTAAAGAAGAAGAATGGATAGATGCGTCTATGCATCGATTATCGCGAGCTTAACAAAGTCACTATCAAGAATAGGTATCCATTACCCAGGATCGACAATTTGTTCGATCAATTGCAAGGGGCAAGTTACTTTTCTAAGATCGATTTGAGGTCAGGCTATCATCAACTGAAGGTTAAAGATGAAGATGTACACAAGACTACATTTAGGACTTGTTATGGTCATTACGAGTTCTTAGTGATGCCTTTTGGGCTCACTAATGCACCTGTAGCGTTCATGGATCTCATGAACCGCATCTGCAAGCCCTACCTAGATAAATTTGTCATCGTCTTCATCAATGACATTCTCATTTACTCAAAGAGTCAAGCTGACCATGACAAGCATCTCCGTTGCATTCTTAAATTACTTCAACGGGAAAAGCTCTATGCTAAGTTTTCGAAATGTGAATTCTGGCTTCGTGAAGTCCAATTTCTTGGATATGTTGTTAGTGAGCGTGGTATTCAAGTGGATCCCGCTAAAATTGAAGCCATCATGAGTTGGCAAGAGCCAAAGACGCCCACGGAGATTCACAGCTTTCTAGGCCTAGCAGGATACTATAGGCGATTTATTGAAAACTTCTCAAGAATTGCAGCACCCCTGACTTTACTAACTCGCAAGAATAGCAAGTTTGACTGGGGTCCTAAGCAGCAAGAATCTTTTGATATTCTCAAGCAGAAGTTGAGCAATGCTCCTGTATTGACATTGCCTGATGGAATCGAAGAATTTGTGGTATATTGTGATGCATCACACACCGGTATGGGATGTGTGCTTATGCAGAAAGGCAAAGTTATTGCCTATGCTTCTCGACAGTTAAAGGTACACGAGAAGAACTACACCACCCATGACTTGGAGTTGGGTGTCGTTGTATTTGCCCTAAAACTATGGAGGCATTATTTGTATGGAACCAAGTGCGTGATCTATTCCGATCACAAGAGCCTTCAACATTTGTTCTGTAACGCTCCGCTTTTTCACAACCTTCCTAATTTAGAAAACGAGTCTTGGAAATCCTTTTTTTGGAAACTTGTCCCTTTCGAAATGGTTAATCGTCGAGAAATCTTTTATCCTTAATTCGATCCGTTATAAATATGGTTATTTAACCATTATTTAGTTAATTAAATTAATTGATTATTTTTTTTTACAATTTAAAGGTTCCATTTTTAATAACCTAACTAGTCTCGTTAGAATTTTAAAGTTAGAAAATACAAGTTAACCTAGTTAGTTTGGTCAACCCTGTGATATAACTTAAACCCAGTTAATCCAACTAATTAATTTAAATCTTTCAAAGATTAGGGACTATATAGTTCTCTTATTTTTTTTTTCCTAAAAATGAAATGTGAGAACCCTAATTCTCTCTAGTGTATATGTGCAGTCATCACACACAAACAACTAAATCTTTCACCTCCCTGCTCCCTCATCTTCCCCATCTTCTTTGTGTAAACCCTAACCCTTCAAGACTCACACCTTCCCTACACTTTACCCTCATCTACACTCATAAAACAACCACAACACAGAGCAAAGAAAGCCCCACCCCACTCGGAACCCACTGCAATCTTGTATAAGCAGTTCATCAACAACCTTGGTTCTCTCTCTCCCTCCTAATTACCTCCGGCGAGACCACCGGCGGAGCTGGTGACCCTCCGACGTCTCTCTTCCTGCCGCCTCCTCACACACATCCAAACACCCCCCTCTCGTCTCTACGGTAATAGCCGGCCACCACCATTGGTGGCGGCGCACGACGGTGACAGCAGAGCCCCGACGGCTCGAGGCAGTGGTGGTGAGCTTGCTGTTGATGACGATGGTGGACTCGTTAGCGACAGACAGAGGGAGAAAGAGCGCAGTCTGCTGACGAAGATGGCGGCGGTGCAAGCGGTTCAAGTTCAGGTTTGGTCTGGATCGATTCTTGTTTCAGTTTTGTCGTTCAGATGAGTTGTGTGTCGGGTTAGTTTGTTGGCGGGTCTCGATCAACACAAGTCAACGAGCAGGTTCGAGTGGTGTTGGTTCGGTCTCGAGTCAACAGGTGCAATTCGGATCAGTTCAAGCTTGGCGAGGTCAGGTTCAAGTTTCTTGTTTTGATTTTGTTTCCGATCGGCAGATTTCGTCTCTCGATTCAGGTACCGGTCGCTTTATTATTTCAGTTTTGGCTCGGTTCAGTCTTGGCTGGGTTTAGTTCGGCTCATGTTCAATTCGGGTCAAAGTTTCGGTTCGGTCAATCTAGTCAGCTGGTCAACGCGGATTACTCGCGAGACACGGTATAACTTTTACGACATTATCATTCCTTCTTTTTTTTATTATTGGTGTTTTGTTTATATTTTTTTTATTATTTTATATAAGTATATACTAAACAAACTCGAACCGATACACTTGACTTTTAATGATATTTTAACATTTGACGTGAATCTTATATATATTGTTGTTGTTTGTTGAACTTTGAAATTTTAAACGACACTTTGGTTGTCGGGATCGTCCAAAAACGGGGGAAACTCTGCCCGATCTTCGTTAAAATATATATATACTTTATAGTCAAACCACAATTGAAACTGTATCGAATTCAAATAATTTTATAATAATAAATATAAACGTATATTTATTTTGGGTAACACTTTTAATGGGTTAATTTAGAAAGATTTCATAAACTAGATAAAACATTTATATATACTTGTATATATCAACGAGGCAGTCCTTAAATTCCAATTCAAACCCTCGGTCGTAAATTCGTTACTCATACGCCATCGCTTGCCCATATAGGGTGACCTCGATGTTCCAACCTCCTAATCTCCTACACTCGTCAACGCTTGGATAATCGGAAGACTTAGCAATTATGTGAGTATACTCGTATTCCCCCTTTTTACATTTACCACTTTTGGGGTGTAACATGTTTACCTATTGAAACTTACACATGAACTTTTGACTAAACACATGAACATTCCTATAACATGCTTGTATATGTGATGGCTTGATACTTTAAATTTGGGTGATTCTTATGTGTTGAACTTATCATTAACTTCGTACGAGCCAAACCTTGACATATGTAGCGCTATAGGATTAACGACCCGCCTCTACTGAAACTTTGGTTATGTCATGAGCAAGTTGCGTTTTCTTGGTTTGATATGTTAGACACATGCCATATTTAATGTTTATCTTGAATCGCATGCTTGCTATGAGGGATTGTTCACACTTTTATCTTATGCTATGTATGTACCAAACTTGTATACTCGCCCTTGCTTTTGCATTGAATTGTATTTTAAACATGTTACAGGTTGATGATGATGAAATGAAAGAGGTAGCACGATGCCTAGATACACACTTTAGACGTTAGGTTTAATATGTTGTATCGAATTTTGGTTATGTTGATTTGTTATTTTGATTAAACTTGTTGTTATTTGGATCTTGTATTAATGACTACTTGAAGTTTGGAAATGAAATTTGGATTATTAAATTATTGTCACAAATAGCGTTATGATGTCTCGAGCAATCTTCACACTTCGTCTCATCCCGATGTTTCCGCCATTGGTTGGGGTGTGACAGATTGGTATCAGAGCCATAACTATAGGGAATTAGGAAAAGTAGGAATGCTTTAACCTAGTCTATTGTTTTAGAGCTTTATTCTCATGTTTTGCTTGAAACTATTTGCACGCTATCTTATTTGCCTTTATTTATTCTCTTCCATCTTTCAAACGTAAATGTCACTTATGTGTTAACACTTGACATGCTATACTTGTTTTATTATGTGTTAATACTTGTTCCATTGTTCGATTCTTTATGTGTATTCTTGGCATATCTCTATGTGTTGGTACTTGTGTTATTGTCCTATTCTTTATGTACCGTTCTTGATGTGCATTCTTATGTGTTTATATTTGTTTGCGTATTCCTTTAACATACTTCCCTTTTCTAAAGCATTCTAGTCGATTTTTCTTAAACTCGAAAACACTCGTATTGTACAAACGAGACGAGTTTACCAAAATAGGCGTGAAACCCACAATTTGGTAAACGACTTTCATTCCGTTTGATTCTAGTTTTGCACGAAGTTCACCATTAAGTTAGGAGTGAAATCCACATCTTAATGGAAATTTCAAATTTAAATTCGTCAAGTTAGGGTACGAAGTCGTCAAGCTAGGGGTGAAACCCACACCTCGTCGACTAGTCCCACTCCTTGATTTTCAAATACCCCGCCAAGTTTCGAATTTTCGATGGACTGGGAACATGTAGTAACTGGAAGGGTGAATACCGTTAACCGAGATATCGGCGAGAGTATTCCACCTATTAGGCCAAAGCATGTTTCTCAATTTCAAAAGATCTTTCGACCACTTTGGTTAGTCAATGTTCCGTTTGGAACCATCCAAGTTTTATTCGAGCTTACGTTTTATCATTTTCGATCTTTTGTCACTTTTGAACAATTTTCGAGATTTCATTTTGCGCAACATCATACTTTTACCTTTCATACGATTATACATTATTAGCATGCATGATTTCATGTAATTTTATTTACGCTTTTATAACAACGAGCAGAGACATATCATCGAGATAGGAGTGAATTCCTTACCTTGACGATTAACTTCGCTTCTTTTCTCATCTTACGACGACATCACCAACGGATTAGGGGTGATTCCCTTACCTAGGTGATCGTTGCCAAAACATTCTTTTAAAACGCCTTATTATGCAACTCGATCATATTTTATACATAAATTGCCTATCAATAATCAAATCCCTACTTAGGCAATTTTCAAAATTTATTATTTTATCAAACGTATTCTATATCCTATTATATATTTCGCAATACACGAAAATTTTAAATCATGCCTTAAAACGTTTTATCTTCCCAAATTTCAAAATCTTACGAAAGGCTACCTATTAATTTAATCGGCTTAATGAAACTCTTGCCCATGAACTTCATATTCGACTTAATCACTAAAACATGCTCACCTTCTACTTTTAATCAAAATCCAACCAACCTTTCTCAAATACTTATAAGAATCTTATAGAAGTTATATGATTGTTTTACCAAATACCCTTTTCAACATCAACAAATCATTTGTTAATTTTTTTTTTCACTAAGTCCTTTTGCTAAATTTCTCTTCTAAGGATCCTAGTTTTCACAAGAACCTCCTAAATTTATAATTTCTTCTTTGATGAAACGAACTTACTTTTTAACGAAAACCTTTTTCCTACACCAATTTACAAAACACGTGGGCAAGAAGACTTCATAGGGACCGACCATTTTTCGGATTACGTAAACCCTTTTAAACAAAATTAGCATTTCTATTTGTTACAAAATACGTTATGCATAACCAACGAGTACTTTATGTTCCTTTACATATACAAACTATATTCTACCTTTCAAACCAGGCTCAATCTAATTTTGATTCGATAAACTCAACGTTTTGTTGGAACAACTATATATGCATATCATTGTACACGTTTTAGTCAATATCTCACAACAATCTCACGCGTGTTACTCGTCCTCTTTTTCCTTTCATACTCGAAACTTTTAAACCTTTTACGCGCATAAACTCATGTATTTTAATTTTATATTATAAACAAAATCATTATTTTCTACATCCATGCTTATACATTTTATGCCTTCACTTATGTTCACACTTACACATTTATGTTATACTCGCGATTCAAAATTCGTACATTTTATGTTAATACATACACTCACAACTATACACTTACGGTTGTCCTTACATTCGTGTCTATACTACATTCGTATTCATGTTCATATGCTTTATGTTTTCATTTGCACTTACACAACTTTGTTACACTTATATTCATACACATATATTTTAATCATACTTAACCTTCGTGTTTTACACCTATATTCACATTCATGTTCGCATCTATGCTCATAGATCTTATGTTCACACCGATACTTGTATTTATACTCATACGCCTTGTGATTACGCTTATACTCCTGTTGTACTCGCATTTATGCTCATTTTCATACGTTTTATGCTTATACTTATCCACATACTACTTACACGTTTTATGTTTATGCTCATACATACATGCATATTCGTACTTAAACTCATGATTCATACATTCGTACCCGTATGCGAGCGTAATCCGAGTGATTTGCTTACGTGGGTCCCATACATACTTAAACTTGGACTTGCTTACATACTACATTCTTACACGTACACATTCTTAACTTTTAAATTATGTATACCCTGATTCATACATAACTAGTACAAGCTATGCGGATCATGCGACGATCAATATAATCACGGGTGCACACGGGATTATAGTGATGGGCGTATGAGAACCATAGAGTGTACTACTGTGTATGGTAAGACACGGAATGTAACATGACACCGAATAACGAGACGGGCATAACATGGTCAAAACATGGTGGATACGCCGCTGGTACTTCCTATATATAAGTGTTTTCACCATGTTACCAAACTTTCGTAAAACGTGCCATGAGAAATTCAGTGTTTTGCAGACCTATTTGGACCTAATACAAACTTTAAACAACTCACAAATGCATTATATCCGATTATCCCTGACGAGACTTCATTCTCAGCATGCTACTTTCGTATACCCAATACTTATGCTATTCTTATACTCATAATCGTTATTAGATCAATTGTTCATCCTTATACCTCAATTATTCTCCGTTGTCTCAAACTCCAAAGCCTCAATTCTAAACAATCCTTTTCGGCTTGCCAAAACCCTTTCGAGTCTTCCTCTTGAATAAATTTCGGGACGAAATTTCCTAAAGGAGGGGAGATTGTAACGCTCCGCTTTTTCACAACCTTCCTAATTTAGAAAACGAGTCTTGGAAATCCTTTTTTTGGAAACTTGTCCCTTTCGAAATGGTTAATCGTCGAGAAATCTTTTATCCTTAATTCGATCCGTTATAAATATGGTTATTTAACCATTATTTAGTTAATTAAATTAATTGATTATTTTTTTTACAATTTAAAGGTTCCATTTTTAATAACCTAACTAGTCTCGTTAGAATTTTAAAGTTAGAAAATACAAGTTAACCTAGTTAGTTTGGTCAACCCTGTGATATAACTTAAACCCAGTTAATCCAACTAATTAATTTAAATCTTTCAAAGATTAGGGACTATATTGTTCTCTTATTTTTTTTTCCTAAAAATGAAATGTGAGAACCCTAATTCTCTCTAGTGTATATGTGCAGTCATCACACACAAACAACTAAATCTTTCACCTCCCTGCTCCCTCATCTTCCCCATCTTCTTTGTGTAAACCCTAACCCTTCAAGACTCACACCTTCCCTACACTTTACCCTCATCTACACTCATAAAACAACCACAACACAGAGCAAAGAAAGCCCCACCCCACTCGGAACCCACTGCAATCTTGTATAAGCAGTTCATCAACAACCTTGGTTCTCTCTCTCCCTCCTAGTTACCTCCGGCGAGACCACCGGCGGAGCTGGTGACCCTCCGACGTCTCTCTTCCTGCCGCCTCCTCACACACATCCAAACACCCCCCTCTCGTCTCTACGGTAATCGCCGGCCACCACCATTGGTGGCGGCGCACGACGGTGACAGCAGAGCCCCGACGGCTCGAGGCAGTGGTGGTGAGCTTGCTGTTGATGACGATGGTGGACTCGTTAGCGACAGACAGAGGGAGAAAGAGCGCAGTCTGCCGACGAAGATGGCGGCGGTGCAAGCGGTTCAAGTTCAGGTTTGGTCTGGATCGATTCTTGTTTCAGTTTTGTCGTTCAGATCAGTTGTGTGTCGGGTTAGTTTGTTGGCGGGTCTCGATCAACACAAGTCAACGAGCAGGTTCGAGTGGTGTTGGTTCGGTCTCGAGTCAACAGGTGCAATTCGGATCAGTTCAAGCTTGGCGAGGTCAGGTTCAAGTTTCTTGTTTTGATTTTGTTTCCGATCGGCAGATTTCGTCTCTCGATTCAGGTACCGGTCGCTTTATTATTTCAGTTTTGGCTCGGTTCAGTCTTGGCTGGGTTTAGTTCGGCTCATGTTCAATTCGGGTCAAAGTTTCGGTTCGGTCAATCTAGTCAGCTGGTCAACGCGGATTACTCGCGAGACACGGTATAACTTTTACGACATTATCATTCCTTCTTTTTTTTATTATTGGTGTTTTGTTTATATTTTTTTATTATTTTATATAAGTATATACTAAACAAACTCGAACCGATACACTTGACTTTTAATGATATTTTACCATTTGACGTGAATCTTATATATATTGTTGTTGTTTGTTGAACTTTGAAATTTTAAACGACACTTTGGTTGTCGGGATCGTCCAAAAACGGGGGAAACTCTGCCCGATCTTCGTTAAAATATATATATACTTTATAGTCAAACCACAATTGAAACTGTATCGAATTCAAATAATTTTATAATAATAAATATAAACGTATATTTATTTTGGGTAACACTTTTAATGGGTTAATTTAGAAAGATTTCATAAACTAGATAAAACATTTATATATACTTGTATATATCAACGAGGCAGTCCTTAAATTCCAATTCAAACCCTCGGTCGTAAATTCGTTACTCATACGCCATCGCTTGCCCATATAGGGTGACCTCGGTGTTCTAACCTCCTAATCTCCTACACTCGTCAACGCTTGGATAATCGGAAGACTTAGCAATTATGTGAGTATACTCGTATTCCCCCTTATTTACCACTTTTGGGGTGTAACATGTTTACCTATTGAAACTTACACATGAACTTTTGACTAAACATATGAACATTCCTATAACATGCTTGTATATGTGATGGCTTGATACTTTAAATTTGGGTGATTCTTATGTGTTGAACTTATCATTAACTTCGTACGAGCCAAACCTTGACATATGTAGCGCTATAGGATTAACGACCCGCCTCTACTGAAACTTTGGTTATGTCATGAGCAAGTTGCGTTTTCTTGGTTTGATATGTTAGACACATGCCATATTTAATGTTTATCTTGAATCGCATGCTTGCTATGAGGGATTGTTCACACTTTTATCTTATGCTATGTATGTACCAAACTTGTATACTCGCCCTTGCTTTTGCATTGAATTGTATTTTAAACATGTTACAGGTTGATGATGATGAAATGAAAGAGGTAGCACGATGCCTAGATACACACTTTAGACGTTAGGTTTAATATGTTGTATCGAATTTTGGTTATGTTGATTTGTTATTTTGATTAAACTTGTTGTTATTTGGATCTTGTATTAATGACTACTTGAAGTTTGGAAATGAAATTTGGATTATTAAATTATTGTCACAAATAGCGTTATGATGTCTCGAGCAATCTTCACACTTCGTCTCATCCCGATGTTTCCGCCATTGGTTGGGGTGTGACATGTCCAATCAGAAGGACTTAAACATGAGGCAGCGACGATGGATGGAAACTTTGAATGATTATGACTGTGAGATACGATACCATCCAGACAAGGCAAATGTGGTTATCGATGCCTTAAGTAGAAAGGAAAGGGTTAAGCCCATAAGAATCAATGCCAAGAGCATTGAATTAAAGAATAGTTTGAATGAAAGGTTGTTAGCCGCTCAAAAAGAAGCTGTTCTAGAAGCTAACTATCCTGAGGAAAAGCTAGGAGTAACTGCTGAGCAGTTATCTTATGGCAAGGACGGAATCCTGAGATTAAATGGACGAATATGGGTTCCAATTTATGGAGGACTTCGGGATTTTATCCTCAAAGAAGCCCATAGTTCTAAGTACTCCGTTCATCCTGGAGCTGACAAGATGTACCAGGATCTGAAGGCAAATTATTGGTGGATAGGCTTGAAGAAGTCTATAGCTACCTATGTAGCCAAATGTTTGACGTGCGCAAAAGTCAAAGCTGAACACCAGAAGCCGTCAGGTTTGCTACAACAGCCTGAACTTCCCACCTGGAAGTGGGAGATGGTGACTATGGATTTCATCACCAAGTTACCAAAAACAAGGAAAGGAAATGATACTATTTGGGTAATAGTGGATAGATTGACTAAGTCAGCCCACTTCCTACCTATTAAGGAAACACACAGCTCAGATAAGTTAGCTCAGCTGTACGTGGATGAGATTGTATCTCTCCACAGGGTGCCAGTATCTATTATCTCTGATAGGGATACAAGGTATACATCCCATTTCTGGAAAAGCTTTCAGCAATCCCTAGGCACCCGACGAAACTTCAGCACTGCATATCATCCGCAAACGGATGGTCAAATGAGCGAACAATTCAAACATTGGAAGATATGTTAAGGGCTTGTGTTATTGATTTAGGTGGAAGTTGGGATAATCATCTTCCATTGATCGAATTTTCATATAATAATAGTTATCATTCCAGTATTCAAGTTGCACCATTTGAAGCCTTGTATGGAAGGAAGTGCAGAACGCCCGTTTGTTGGGCAGAAGTCGGAGATGTCCAACTAACAGGACTTGATATAGTCCTGGAGACGACAGACAAGATTGTGCAGATAAGAGATCGTCTCAAAGCTGCCAGGGATAGGCAGAAAAGCTACGCAAATAAAAGGCGTAAACTTCTAAATTTCGAGGTAGGTGATAAGGTTCTGCTTAAATTATCACCCTGGAAAGGGGTGATGCAATTTGGTAAGAAAGGTAAGTTAAGCCCAAGGTATATAGGACCATTCGAGATCATCGAATGTGTCGGAACAATGACTTATAAGTTAAACTTGCCTGAAGAGCTCATGGTATTCATCATGTATTCCACATCTGCAATCTGAAGAAATGTCTAGCTGATGAATCGCTAGTCATACCACATACGGATGTGCACATAGATGAGAGCTTGAAATTTGTTGAAAAACCTTTGTCTATCGAGGATCGACAGGTTAAGAAGCTTCGAAGGAAGCATGTGTCAATTGTAAAGGTTAAATGGGATGCCCGTAGAGGTCCCGAGTACACGTGGGAGGTAGAGTCCACAATGAAAGAAAAGTACCCTCATTTATTTCAGTAAATCTCGAGGTCGAGATTTCTTTTAAGGGGATGAGGATGTAACACCTCGAAAATTCATGTCCAATATTATATCGACACGTGTCATGGACTTTAAATGTGTAAAAGATTACTTATGAGGGACTAAAGTTGACAAACAAAGAATCTACGTGCGTAAAAGGATTCAAAGTGTCAACAATGGATAAATGTACCTTTCAATAACCCTACACGATGTTTATACCCTTAAACAAATGAATTATGAATCATACGAAGCCAATTGTGAAAGAAAGTGAGATATTACAAACTACAGGGGTTAAATGTGTCAACATGTTTAAATTATACCTCTGAGTGACCTTTTAGCGAACCCGAAGCTTTGTAACGATTAATTATGCTCACTAGAATAAGTGATAAAAATTTCAAAAGATTTTGATAACGTATGAGAAAGTTATGCTAACATTCGTATTTGAAGGGTTAAAAGCGTCAACGTTGAAATTTAAGACTTTTCGGTGATCATATGAATAACCTGGGACTTAACGAAGTTGGTTTATAACTTAGGGTCCTTAAAAGTCAAGTTTGGGGGTTAAAATGTAATAAAATCATGTTAAAATCAAGTTTGGAAGGACCAGGGACCTAAATTGCAATTCTGTCAAACTTGGTAACCTGATGGGAGAGCCATACCGGCCGCGTAAGACTCCCTTATGTCTTACGCGGGCCGTGTGAGATCTGCAGGTGCAGAAAATAAGCACAACTGCCTGTTCCAGCCAGTTCCACCGACTTTAAAGCCTGGTTTTTGATTCTAGGGGCTTGTTTGATGGTTTATGTTGGCCTAGGGACACTTGGGATCATCTGAATCACCTCCTAGGTACATTTGGAATGATCTTAGAGCTCTAGAAATCCTATATAAAGGCCATGAGTTAAATTGTTCAAGTGCTCATTTACTTGCAACAACTCAAGCACTCATTTCTGGAAGTAGCTGGCCTTGGGAGAAGATTGAGAAGTGTAGAAAAGATAGCAAGGACCTTAAGTAAGAGCTTTAATCCCTGTTTAGTCCTTTTAATTAGATTATAAACCAAAAAGTCAACCCGTTGTAATTAAGGTTTGACTTAGTGATTAATCACTAATGGTCCAGTCAATTCTCGAATTGAAAGTACCTATAAGTTGGTAATTATGTGGGTAATAAACCCTTAAAAGGGTACTCTCTGATTCCCACTCTAAGTAGGTCGATTGTCGGGTCAAACTTGATTATAAAAAGTCAACAGAAAACAATTTTGCAAATAAACACATAATTAACAATGTAGAAGCCATGCAACCTGTTTTATCATCCATATAACTTGGTAATTAATGTAAGAACATGTCTAAACATGTTCAACCTGACAATTTTCAGTTTATGCTCGGTTCGGAACCGAAAGTCGCAAAAGTAGACTTTTGCTTTGACTTTCAGTTCTGACCCATTAGAGCATAGTTTAGAAATACCTTAGAGCTTTATTAGGACCAGGTTACATGTTAGTATAACCCTCTGTGATTATACAACTTGGTTCCTTAGTTATCCGATTCATATACATGTTTCCGTTATATGCCTAAATGTTGACCGATATGCCCTTTTGACCTTAAAATGATATTTTTGAAAATGTGAAAGAATAGAAACCTTTATTACTGAAATATAAACATGTCCCTAAATTTTCACATAAGTTTGAGGTCTAGATTAGGAGTTATGCTCAATAGCGTAATTAGAAAGCTTTTTATTAAATAAACGGCCTAATTAGCATAAAGCCTATTTAAACCCAATTTTTTATATCAAACTTTTTACCTACTGATGTAAAATAATATTTTGGGATTTTTGAAGATTTTTATTTATTTTTAGGCTGAGCATAACATAGGGTTATGGCTTTAATTCGGTAATTGTCGGTTTTGCCCTTTTGGCCTATAAAATGAGTTTTACATAACATTTTGATACCAAACCTTTTTCTACTGGTTTTATATGATAAATAAAACATCTTAAGCTTTCTGGAATGATAAAAATATCAGCTTTTCTTATAAAGCCCGGAAATCGCTTAAAATCGCCTTTTTACGCGTTTTTAACGCATAGTATAAGTAAAAACTATTTTTAACATATAAGGTTTGATACCTACTGATGTTTTAAGTAAATTTTCATAATTAAACAGTAGGCAAAAGTTTTTAACTCAGAATTCTAATTTTGACCTTTAAAGCTTGTGTGAAATTACCAAAATGCCCATTCGGTGCATAGTTTGGTTATAGTTAATAAATTTCACATATATGCAATACCATACTGATATAACTTATTAAAGTAAGTATTTTTACTGATTATATCAGACCTGAAACTCAGATTTATATTTAAACTCTTTTAAAGCTTTAAAATAACCAAAATACCCCTACGGGGCATAATTTGAGTTTAAATTCATTTTGGGCATAATGGAAGGTATCCTACTGATATCACAACATATTTAAGGCATATTAACTTAGGAAACCTGTTCATGATTCATTTGGTTACCCGTTATGCACTTTTCGCGTTCGGTACGGTTTATGTAACTGGTTTGCATAAATTAGCCGAAACGGGTCAAACCTTATCACTTTTATCTCAAAATCTAAAATATGTTTAGTTTACCCATATTAAACAAGTATACAAGCTTGTTGGGTCTAAACCACATTCTAATCCGGTCTTCGCTTAATCTTGTGTTTTGAACCGTATCTTCTTTTAAAACTAACCGGTCTAAGTCTAGGCTTAATTAAAGACCCGTTAGGAATCTAATAGGTTATTAAAAACCTTCGTTCCAGATTAGGAGGCCGGTAAAAGCTACTTGCACTTGCTGTTTGTGATTTATACTTGCTCAGGTAAATACTTTTAACTTATTTTCCCTTATACGGGCTTGGGGTACGTTATATAAAATACCGCTTGGTCGGGCATTGAATTGTTAATCGTATGAAGGTTAATTCATTGAGATGAGCCGTTTAATCTGTTTTATTTTCTTAAAGCCTTTGGGGGGGTTAATGACCATGTCCCGGATATCTTTGGCATCATTATAATAAAATGGCCACGTCTTAAGCACGGGGTGTAGGTATACACCTGCCAGTGCATGTATATATAAAAAAGTATGTCCGCCAGATTCGAGAATAACTCGTCTTGGGACTATATCATGTGGTGTGACTATTAATCTTTAACCCGGTATTCAGCCCGGACTACTGAACGCATAACGAACATGTAATTCTTTTACAAGTTTATATATAGATAATTATCCCAAGTTATAAAAGAACTTTTGTGCCATGTGCATTCAAATCAATTTTCTTAAACTCTTTTCAAAATGAGTCGGTTAATTGTATTTACCAGTGTAAACTGACGTATTTTCCAAAAAGGCTAAGTGCAGGTACTAGACGAAATAGGCTGGCTACTCCTGGCATCAGTAATCAAGTCTTGCAAGCTTTAGATGTTAAAGTCTGTTGAACAATTTTCCTTTTTATCTTTCGATCCGCCTGTGGATCCATTACAGTCCGCTGTGATACGTTGATATTACTTTTTATTTGGTTTGTAATGTGAATCATCTTTTTGCTTCCGCTGTGCATTTAAATTGTGCTGTTTGACTATGATGATATCAACTACGTCACGATACTCCCCACCGGGCCCACCGGTAATACGTGGAAATATCGGGGTGTGACAGACAACCTTAAAGCAAATAAAACCAAGTGTAAATTACAAGTTTTATCCTTTATCTGTATACCACATTTCAGGCGGTGTCCTTTAGCTTCAAAATTGACAAGTTTTATACTTTATATTTCAAAATCTTGCACGTTGTGTCTTTTGGTACGAACCCTAGTTAAATTTCAACGTTAAATGTAGTCACATAGACCCCACATGAGGGAAAATTTGTGTTTTTACCCTTTCAATAAAATATTAAATATATATTTATACAGCGTTATTTCTCCACTCACTCACTCACTCTCCCTCACCTCTCTCTCTATATCATTCTCTCTCTAAAAACACCACCTGCCACTACCATCTACCACCCACAAGCACCACCTTCTAACATTGCTTTCTACCACCGCTTTCTACCGCCCACCCTGACTAACCTACCCTCTCTCTATCCATCTCCCAGCACCACAACTCCAAAACCCTAAACAAAACAAACTTAAAAGACAACACCACCGCCACATCCAGCAACCGCCCTTTTTGACCCAGAACCGCCGCCCCATGTATCTGATTTTTGACACCAATTTCTTGGATCTATAATCTAATTCTCAGTTTCTTCATGTTTCGTTTGCAATTTTGGTTTAGTAGTGTAGGGTGTGTCATAATTAGCTATATGAAGTTTTGTCAGGGTTTGTGTGAGGGTTTATGTGATTTGTTGATTTCACTGTTTTCTTTTGTCGATTTACGTATATGAAGATGGTGCTGTTGGTTGCTTCTGGTGGATACAGTGGTGGTGGATGGTGATGTTGACGGTGATGGATGTGTTTGCAGATGATAAAGAGTCGTAGTTGTTGGTGGTGATAGGTGGGGGCGGTAGTTGCTAGTGGTTGGTTTTGTGACGGATTTGGTTCGAAAATAGGATTTGTGAGTTGCAGGATCTGAAAAGCCGGTTAATTGCCCATGATTTGATTCGAGTCGGATAAGGCTGTAAAGGATGAGTTAGATTAATTTTTTAAATCTGATTTTGTTTTATTTATTAAATAATATTAAATAAATGAGTAAAAAGTCTAAAATACCCTTGGGTGACTAGATTTAACAAGAAAAATTAACTAAGTTAGCATCAAAGGACACAACCTGCAAGATTTTGAAACATAAAGTACAAAAATCATCAATTTTGAAGTCAAAGGACACCGCCTGAAATTTAGTATATAGATAAAAAACAACACTTGTAATTTACTCTAAAACCAAAAAGCACAAAGTACAACTAACAATACATAGAAATATTGTAAAGTATCTATTATATATAATAAATGAAAGTTATTTGGGCCACGTGTCAGTAGATGAGGGCTACCTTTTTCCCTTTTCCCACCCAACGGTACCACTCCCCTCTTTTATCTATCTCATCTCTCATTTACTCATTTAGGGCTTCCCCACTTTCTCTCTCGCTCTGCTCTATTGCGATCGATGTTTAGATCAACGCTCCGAATCAAGGTTAGATTATCAATAACTTCCGTTCTATAAGTGTCAATCTTTGTTTTCATTGTTCACTCATTCGATCTTCATGCGTCTTTACCTATGGTTGTGCTTTGGCTAGGGTTCCGCTGGGAACTTGACGACGGAGATGATCGGAGGTTGTCGGCTCTGCGGCCTGCAGTTCTCTTGGTTAATTTTTGGTCAGGTTTGCTGTTCAATTTTGATGTTCACTTATCTAATTTTCATTTTATTTTTATACTTTTATATGATTTTGAGGTCGATTGAATGGTTATGCTGTAATGGATTTGAGGTTTAGGGTTAGTTATAAATATATTTTTTCATTTTTCCATCTTGAGTTTTAGGTTAGGGTTTGTTTTATTTTTGGGCTTCTATATGATTTTGAGGTCGATTGTTTGGTGACTTGCTATTGTTGTTTGCTGTTGTTTGTTAATTAGGCTGCTGACATCACCGACCGACTCCAACGACTTCGAAAGGTTGTAGGACTATGAGGACCAACTCAAAGATTCGAACGACAAATATCAGGTGTTTTTAGGTTTAATTTTTTCTATGTTTTACTTATTTTCATATTATGAAATTTGTGAAATAAGGTAAAAATGGCTATTCTAATTATTTGTTAGATGTACATATTCTACAGAATGTTTTTTGGTTGGTTTCTTTGTCTTTGATGATTTGTTAGATGTACAGATTCTACAGAATGTAGTTAAGAGCCGCACATAAATCTGACCAGTTATGGTTTCAGTAAGTATCGGTAAATTGTCTTTGATTTGTTATTGTTTATTCAGATGATTGCATTGGTGTACCATGTGATTACGAGTAGATTGATTTTGATATGCTTGTAGTTTTTGCTTTTCACAATCTGTTTTGTTGGTTTATTCACCCATGTTTCATTCATAGATCTCTATAATCCATATTTATGGTTTCAAATCTGTTTCCTGGGTTATTTACAGTTGTAGCACACCAAATATTTGTTACTTGTATTGAGTTGGTATATTGGGATTAAATACTGAACTGGTGGAATTACAGCAAGTCCAGGTTATGCTTCAAGCTGTCTCGATCTCTTTGGAGGCGGATAGGTGGCTTTGGGAGGTCTGAAAAACATAATTGATAAATTTAGGGAAAATGGGATTGAAAGATGATAACCCAACAGTTGAAGATCACAGCTTCGATAAATTCAGGGTTATTTTCAAATAATGCTTCCTAGATGTTTGAAGACTGACAAATGTCCAAAGAAGCAGCACTGTGGACATTTCTAGGTCTTTGTCGGTCTTCAAACATCTAAGAACCATTATTTGAGAATACCCCTGAATTTATCAGAGCTGTAGAATGAGATCCTCCACTGTTGGGTTATCATCTTTCAAACCCATTTTCCTTAAATTTATGGATCTTGTTTTTCAACAGGGATGTAGTGCAATGATTCCTCTCAATTGAATAGGTGGACACTTGCTTCCTCTCAAAGGGTTATGGAGTGGTTATAACAGTTCATCATGCTAAGGACTGTTATAACTAACCACTGCTCCTTATAAAGACTGTTGGACTTAAAGACTGATAAGACCTATCCACTGTTGAAGACAAAGCCCTGTTAAAGACAAGCACTTATGTACCTAAGGCCTGATATTCTACCTTTGTTTATGTTAACAGTGTTTATAAGTAACAATATTTATCACATCAGTGTTTTATACTCTGTTAGGTTGTTAGATGTCATATCACTTCAGTGTTTATATGTAACAGTATTTATCACATCAGTGTTTAAAAGTTATCCACTGCTGAAAGACAACCTCTGTTTCTTCATTCTTCATGTTGACCACTGACTGACCAAACGTCAGTGTTTCAATCACTGTTGGCTATCCACTGATAGTTTAAAAACAACAACTGCTCACATTTTTATTGTTGACATCCACTGATATTGACCATTAGTGGTTTCCCTAAAAGCCACTGCTCACATTTTTATTGTTGATGTGGTTAATTAATGATAGAATGAAATTATCAAATAAAAACTAGAATTACAATGAAATTATCATTTTATCTAATCGTTACATTCCAATGAGATAAAAGTTCCTCCAACATTGTTTTGGTGATAAAAAATAAAGTTAAAAAAAAATAAAAAAAAAATTGTTGATGACAATTTCTTGCATATCAAATCAGTAATTAATGCTAATTTCTTTATCTTTGGACATTGAAATATGAATAATTGGAATTTCAAATTGACGGTTACTTTCTCTAAATTAAAGTTAAATTAAAAATTAGAAAAGTCATGATGACAATTTTCTTTCAAATCAAATCAGTAATTACTAATAATATCAATAACTTTTGAAATTCAAAATCTGCAATTGGAAATTTAAAATTGACGTTCTCTTTCTTTTTTTTTTCCTACAAACGCAACATAGATTCATAAGATTAAAATTTATTCATTTATTCATGACATTAAAAGTCCAATAATTACATAACATACTGAACAACTAAACTTTTAAATCTAACAATAACTGTAAGAATTAAGAAACTTTAGCTTCAACTCCATCGATTGCTGAACCTCTTAATGTTTGTCCTTCAGCATCGCCATGAACTCCATGTCTCTATCACCGCACTCTATATTACTGACAACACAAAGCTCACGAACGGAAGTTGAAGGCATCCGCATAAGATCTCTGGAAACCTGCTGTCTCGTGAAGAGGCCAATTTGCAATCCATCAAAACATCTATTCAGCTCTTAAAGAGTAGCCCTATCTTGATACACCTGTTCCTCGATTTGCCTGACAAAACGCTGCTTTAAGTCATCTAATTTTACAGAAGTGAATGACGCCATTTCAATAAACTATATTACTCGACTATGCTGAAAGTATGATATCTTCGTAGGAAAACGTGATGAAAAACAGGTGAAGTGGCTCTGAGTTTATATACTTAATTAATCAAAATGTGAAGATTTAATATAAACATATTAATGTATATTTCAAAACAACAGTCTTTAAATGCAAAAACCTTTTCAAACCCCAACTTTTATGGGAAAATTGTAAAATTAAATACCAAGAAACCCGAGGGACAAATTTTCAAAGCTCAAAGAACAAAAGCAGATTATCATAATTACAATTAACCTCTTCATTTACCATGTAGACCGACACTCGTTTCCTTTCTAAGGGTTATAGAGTGGTTATAACAGCTGATCATGCTAAGGACTGTTATAACTAACCACTGCTTCTTATAAAGACTGATGGACTTAAAGACTGATGAGGCCTATCTACTGTTGAAGACAAAGCCCTGTTAAAGACAAGCACTGATGTACCTAATCACTGATGAGGCCTATCAAACATCTATTTATGGGCAAACATCTGTTTAAGGTCAAACATTTGTTTAAGGTCAAACATTTGTTTAAGGCCAAACATCTGTTTATGGCCAAACATCTGTTTATGGCCAAAAGTCTGTTTAAGGTCAAACATCTTTTTAAGTCCAAACAACTGATATATAAAGCGAAACATCTGTTTAAGCTCCAATATCTGTTTAAGTCTTCTCATATTTTAACACTTTTGAAAATAGTTAAAAATGATAGTTTTCATTAATCCTTAAAAGTCTGTTACAACCACTGTGTTGGTTCAAACATCTGATTGTTAAAAGTTATCCATTGCTGAAAGACAAACTCTGTTTCTACATTGTTCATGTTGACCACTGACTGACTAGAATCAGTGTTTCAATCATTGTTGGCTATCCACTGATAGTTAAAAATCACCCATTGTTTTCATTTTAACCACTGTTAACCACTGATATTGATCATCAGTGGTTTCCTAAACAACTGTCCTCCATTATTCATCGGAGGTTGTCATGTGGTCAGTACTTAGCCGTCAGATCTTTGTAACCGCTGCCACGTCAGCATTTACTTTTTACCCTTATTAAACCCTGACCAAAACCCCAAACAAGGTTTTCACTGTCGAACCGAATTCAATATTCCTTTCAAAATCAGTTACCATCAAATTCCCTCAATTCACTCATCGTCTTCTTCATCTCGCAACTACCCTCAATCACCATGGCTCTCGCCCTTAAAACCCCTCACAACTACCTGTGTACGCTTGATAAAACAAGTCAAAACACAACCTTTCACTCTGTTACTGATGCTCTCTCGTCTTCAAACTAGAAAACTTTGTTGTCTGGTAATGCACCTATCTACCTGGATACCCAACGTGAATTCTGGAAAAATGCAAAGCTTGAGGTCAAGGACAAAAAGCCCTTGGCTATTACTTCAACCATAAGGGGAATTTCGATTACTGTCACACCTCAAACCATTTCAGAGGTTTTTAAAATTAATGATCTTACAGGTAAAAGTTCTTTCCTAAAGGAAGAATACCAAACTGATTTGATTGAGAGGGGGTATGAGGAACAAATGAAAAAGGACACTTTGCAAAAAGGCAGTTTTCCACCTGCTATGAGATTTTTATTCCATACCCTCCTCATGTGTGTGTCAAATAAAACAACAACTTTTAACGAAATACCATCGAAAATTGAATACCTGGGTTATGCTACAATGGCTGATGTTGATTTTAACTACTCCCAGGAGATTTTCAATGACATGGCCAAAAATGTTAATAATATCAAAGATAATAAAAAACCATTCTTATTGTTTCCAAGGTTTTTTAAGTTTTTATTTACAAAAGAAATTTTCAAAGGATAATGCACATGTGCTTATCCAAGAAAATCCTATTCAAATAAACAGCCTATCTTCTGAAACTTTCACAAGACTGTCAAAACCTTCCAAAACACAAACCGAGGAACCTGAGCAGAATTTACCTAAGACAACCTCTGCTCCTCAGGCTTCTGCTGTTGAGCCCACTGCTCCTGGTGATTACAGCAGCACAACCCCTGCTGTGAAACCCACACCAAAACCCACCAAAAAGCCAATCAATAAAAAAATCTCAAAAGCCCCCCAAACCCTTAAAAAAGGTTCCTCTGGAAGATGAGATCCCAGAGATAATACCTGTGACAACACAAAAGTCACCAATAACCACTGCTGCTACTTTCTCACAGCAGATGGAAGAAAGATCTCAACCTGAGCCTAAAACTCCTCCTGCATCCTCTCAAAAGGATCAGGTTGTATCCACAGGGACACCACATTATGAAGCAATGGATTCACTTGAATCTATCTTCCACAGCCCTGCTCCCGGGGCAAATTCTCTTTCAACCCCCATCCTCACACCCCAAAATTATCAGAGCTGGCGTGACTAGACTAGTATCTTCATTGCACAGCGGAAGAAAATAAGCCAAGTCTTTTAGAAAATTGAACGCCAATAAGTACTCGACTCCACATGGTTCTCCTATTCCAACCGTGCCATAACATTGAAAAGTAACCTGAGAAAGAAACATGCAAAAAAGTCAACATAAAATTGAGCGAGTTCATAGTTTGCTTGTAAAAGATTTAAAATAAATCTTTTGAATAACCGGTTTGTGAATCATTATTGAGAAAATGAATTTAGAGATCATTTTCTTGTCAAGTTGTATGAAAACTTTGTATTTGTAACGCTTTATGTTCGTAAAACCATGTATTTGTAAACTCTTGTATTTGTAATGTTCGTATAACCGTCAATGCCCACCCTGACTTTGACTCCATGCCCGCATAATCCTATGCTTTGAATTTGTATAAAAACATGGTATTTAATTTGTATAAATCAAGTATTACTATAAGTATGTATGTCTCTGGTATGTAGCAATAAGGAAAAAGAGATCACCAACGGGTTGCAAAGCCAATGGTATGTGTGAAAAGGTGCAGGAAGACTCAAACCTAGCAAATTTGTCTCCGGTATGAAGACATAGTCACCACTATGGGCCGCCCCGGCCTCATGGGTGTGGGCTCGCTACACCCAAATAGATCTATCACTCATGTCCCTTGGTCCTACAATGAGGATTAATGGTCTTAAGTGTCATGCCCACCCCTCACATGATCTAGTAGTAAACCCTCCTTAAGCTAATCATACCATGTATAAAATGTCTGAAATAATTGTAACATGTATTTTACCCCAGCCTCTAAGGCTGAACCTCCCCAACCTCTAAGGCTGAACCTCCCCAGCCTCTAAGGCCAACTCCCCAGTCTCTATATATCATCACCAGACGATCCATCCCTAGTCATGAAAATCATTCACATTTCGATAATACGCATTTGTTTTGTAAAAACCGGTATATTTAGTATAATCCATTCTTAATATGATTTAGAAATATGAGTTTTCATTCGTTCAAAAGCTTTGTATGTTCTTGCAAAACGTGCTTTGTCTAAAATATGCAGTCTTTGTTAGTCGAAAACTTTGTGTGTTTCTGCAAAACGTACATGTCTTTCCACCCCGAACACATTTATAAAAACGTAAAACCGTAAAAAGGTGGGGTTATGAACTCACCTGAATTGCCTTGTGCAAAGCAAGCTAATTACGACTTCGTGATGTCGTTTCCAAGATGAGACTCGCTGGCGTGCATTCTACAATATTCCTAACATGGAATACCTTATAAGTTTCTAAATAAAAGCGGTAACTAGTCTACGTGTCACCGAGCTCTACCGAATCGTTAGCCGAACGATTCGACGGTGAATTGTTAACTTAACAAAAATGATTAAGTTATACTCGTTAAGTCTCGCTTATTGTCGGTAAGATTAATAAGTCTTGGAAAGACTTAGTCCTCGAGAGATTTTAGTATATATATATATATATATATATATATATATATATATATATATTTAATTATTTTGGTAGAATCCCGTTAGTCGTCCTTAGAAGTCGTACGTGTATAAAAGAATATTTACACGAAAATAATATATAAGAAACTCGTATTATATATCGCGTTTCGTATGATATTTATCGAAGCATATGTATAAGCCGTTTCGGCGTTTGAAAACAAATATAAAAAGTTATATTTATTTTAAAAAAGTATCATCAAGTTGTTGAAGGTTTGACATAAATAGATAAACATATCTATTTAGTAAAAGAATTCGTGTTATACGATGTTTGAAATAAATATATAATCTATATCTATTTTCATCAAACGAATGCGTGTCGTTGATATTCGAAATAGCATATAAACTATATTTAAGTTTATAAAAGAACCGTCGTTTTGTTTGATGATCGAAATAAATATATAATTATATTTATTTATGTATAAGAAATCCGATTTATTTAGATATTTGAATTAAATATACAATCTATATTTACTTTTATAAAAGAATCGTCAAAATTTCGAAGTTTAGAATAAATATAATAAGTATATTTATTGTCGTAAATAATTCCGAATCGTCATTTTGTTTAAATCAATCGTGATAAACAAATTTGTTTCGTAGTTTAATTCGAATCCGTAAGGTTCACTTTATTATATAAAATACATTTGTTTTCGGATTTTCTCGGAAAACGGGCAGAGTTTCCTCTGTTTTTGGACGCCCCGACAACACAAGTTGTCGTTAAAATTCTCAAAATTCAATCAAGATTCAATCAATGTATATGTATATAATCAATTTATGTAAACAAGCTAATAAATAATCCGAATACTTTTAACTAATAATTCATTTGTTTAATCGGTTCGGGAGCTCAATTTCGCGTAAGTAAACAACCATAAATTATATAATAAACTATGAATGTGTCGTTATAATATACCGAATTCTCGCTTCGATTCATTGACTGAGTTGACCGAGTCAGCCGGTTGAGTTGACCGAATCAACTGGTTGAGTTGATCGAGTCAATGTTGACCATCTTTGAGCTTGTTTAACCGTGGCTGACCAAGACCCGAACCAACCCTGCTGAACCGAGAATCCGCACCACATCTGAGTTGACTTCCGTTGACCGTGTAGTCTGAGCCGAGACCTAAGCCGCACCCAAAACCGAGACGAAATTTGAACCAAAGAAATTTTGTCCCAAAATGAGACCCGAAACTCCCAAAATATGACCTGAGCATCTTCAACAATAGAAAACAAAGGAGGAGAAGAATGGAAGGAAAATTTGAAACCAAATCTTAACGGAACTCATGTCTTCAACGTAATCCACTGCCGGCTCCTCCACCGCCGCCACTGCCGCTGCCGTTGCCGTGAGCGGCGACGCCGCTCATCACCGACGCTCTCTCTCTCTCTCTCTCCTCTTCGTCGACACTCTCTCTTCTTCGTCTGCTCTTGTTTCATTGTGCTGCTGTGCGCCACCACTGGTGGCCGGCGATATGCGTGGGTCAAGGGGGGTGGGTGTCTGGCTGAGCAACATCGCCGGCGAAGAAGGGGGGGTGCGTCGTTCGTCGGAGAAGACCACCGGCGCCGGCCGGCTGTTTCACCAGAGGGGGAAGGGGGTTGTTTGGCTGGGTTGGTTTTATTTTGTTTTGTGAGGGAACTGATTTCCCTATGTTTGTATATGAAACCGAGAGAGAGAGAGGGGGAAACACAGACTAAAGTCTGTGTTTTTCTTTCTTGTGTGGGTGTAGGTTATATATAGAGAGGTAGAGATTTGATAAGATTCTACAAATCTTATAGAGATTTTTTTATAAGATTTTGGAGAGATTCATAAAGATTTTGAGCAGATTTTAGAGATCCTAATAGGATTTTGTAAATCTTATATGGATACTAATATATTAGGTGTAGGTTTAGGCTTGTGGGTTTTGGGCTTGGCCCAGGGCCCACAAGCCCTCCTCATGTGTAAGTGGCCCGTAGTTCCTACGAGACCCGTTGTCAAAACCCGAACTCCGTTTAACATTAAAAGATAAAATTTTAGTATTAAAATACATAAAATACGGTCGGTAGTCGCTGTTTGTGCGTTTAGTTGTCGGTTGCGTGAAAAGCGCGTAAAATTATATCGTTGCCGTCTTTACTCCGTTTTTCGATCCGGTTTCAACTGTAGTTACTAAAATTTAATTACGAAGCTAAAATATATCGTAAAAATTTAATACTTGTCGGCGTTGTCAGTATTCTGCTCGGTTTCAATCCGTTGCCGTTTAACGTTTCACAGGTTTCTCTGTAAACCACCGTTCGCGCACTGTAAAGTCGGATAGGCGTTCCTAGACACTCCAAAGGCCTCATTAAGTTAATCTACATCATAAACACTATCTATTATCGTTTTAAACATCTGTTAATCATGTAATTAAGAGCCGTAAATTACCGGTTGTCACATTCTCCCCCTGTTAATGAAATTTCGTCCTCGAAATTTAGACTACGTTAACTCCTTCGAGTTGTAGATAAATATGAATAGTATCAAAGTGGATGACCACAAAACCAACTCAAGACTCATTCGAGTTATGTGAATTCAAGGACATACCTCAGTAATAAGAACCCAACGGTTAACAGGAATATGTTTCAGAAATTGATGACAAAGGAAACAAGACGTACTGATACAGTCACCAGTGTGACTAAATTAACAGGGGTCCAACAAAGGATAGGATTTTCAAGCAATAGAATTCCAAACGAACGTTTACAATATGTTAATGGGTTCTAGAGCAATAACATCCACTAGATGAACTTAGAATCAACAATATTAAATGTAATAGTTTGCATGAAACGCTCGATCGTGATCAGCACAAGCTGCAAGTTATACCGACACCACAAGGTGTCGTAGAGAATGAAACAATTTCAATATAGCGGTGATCGAACAAGTATCATCTGTGTTTTGCATGAAACGCCCAATCATGATTAACCCAAGCTACAAGTTTACACCGACACCACAAGGTGTCGTAGTAACTTAAATAATTTAACAATAGCGGTGATCAAACAATTTCACCGTGTTTGAAGTCAAATGAAAGCGCAATGAAGTAAATACGAATGTTTGTTCCAACAAACATCGAAAGATTTTTAATTAAAAACGGAACATCAAAGAAATAATCTTTTCGATCGAAGATGAAGAAGCAATGAATATCGCAAAACATTCGATCGATAATGAAAGAACTGTTAGGAGGTACACCGGAATATAATATGAATTTGTGTACCATTGTCTTAACACACGATTGTGTTAAGACTGTTGAAATGTGATAAATCAAAGCGGATTTAATCTAAATCAATAAATAAATAATTAAATCCGTGCATAAGATATGTAAACGAGTTTAGCGCAAGCTTCAAACAAGTGAAAATACCACCACAAGGTGTCGAAATCAACAAACAATTTAATGGAGTCGAATGCTAAACAAGTTTACTTCGACTCGGAACAAATGAAACACTTGTTAAAACGAATTTTGAATATGATGCTCCCAACACATCATATGATGCTTTGTATTGAATATGTGTAATGGACAGGTTCAAACAATTGAATTTGATTTCGGCGCAAGCCGACAATAAATACATGTATCAACAAGAAAACTTTCGGCATGGTTGCAACGAATACCATGTATGTAACTTGAAAAGTAAAGAATTACAAGAAAATGTGTTGACTTGGTAACAAAAGAGCCAACAATTACAATAATGCGGGTCATTCGAATCGAAAATCAATAATTAGGTTTAGCGAAGCAATATTTGAACTTTGATGTAATGCTTATTCGAAACGAAACCACATGCGTAACAAGCCGATGCATGTGTAACATACGAATTTCTCAAGAAATGAAGAAAATGAATATTCGCTATACTGAAAGAAATGATCGTGATACAATGACCATTAAGAGGAGTAGAGATACGAAAAACTACTCAGTAAATGTGAAAGTCGAAATTTCAATAAAAGAAATTTAAGGACTTTACCTGGGGTTTCATGTGATGACCGGTTGTTAGTTGACATTACCATGGAATGTCGAACATAGCGTATTCATCGTTAATAAGATAGGGGGAATACAAAGGCATGCGTCTTCTCCTTAGCATGACTCGTGTCGTTGCAGGATCGCGTGCCAAACCGCCGCTTCCTGATCGATAGTCCTCCTGCTGACAGGAATCTAGCGTCGTCGTTGAATTGCACCATCGTGTCTTTTCAAAGGCCTCGCCTCGATAGTCGTATGTGTTGTACTTCAACCTCCGTTGATGTATAGCTTAAGTTTCACGTATACCTGTGCACTAGCGTTATGTTTCGCGTAGAATGTGATGTACTCCGACATCCGTTGACGTAAAATTTAAGTTCCATGTATTCCCGTGCACTAGCGTTTTGTTATGCGTAGGCTGCCTGCTCGGGAAGTTAGAATATCATAGACAATATGGATAATAATAATAATATGTGCCCGAGTTAATATTCGCGGTTCCTACGTGATGACCTTTAATGAACTTCAACATAAGTTTCCGAAGGTCTTAAATGCATGTTTTCTAAGCTCTTAGAGTTTTGTGTACTGTATGCAATTCTTTTATGCACCGTGTATGAAACACCACAATAACGTATGTTTGAAAACAAAATTTTGACTGTTTGTTTTTCGGCAACGGTTGGAGACCATATTCGATTACTAGGCGTTTTGTATGTATTCAAAGTCTTAATAGTCTAAGTCCCAGATAAAGGTGAGGTTAGAGCCTAGGTATCTCTACAGATAACCCTATTCGCTGTAACCTATAGCTCTGATACCAATCTGTCACACCCCGAAATTATCAGAGCTGGCGTGACTGGACTGGTATCTTCATTGCACAGTGGAAGCAAATAAGCTAAGTCTTTTAGAAAATTGAACGCCACTAAGTACTCGACTCCAAATGGTTCTCCTATTCCAACCGTGCCATAACTTTGAAAAGTAACCTGAGAAAGAAACATGCGAAAAAGTCAACATAAAGTTGAGCGAGTTCATAGTTTGTTTGTAAAAGATTTGAAATAAATCTTTTGAATAACCGGTTTGTGAATCATTATTGAGAAAACGAATTTAGAGATCATTTTCTTGTCAAGTTGTATGGAAACTTTGTATTTGTAACGCTTTATGTTCGTAAAACCATGTATTTGTAAACTCTTCTATTTGTAATGTTCATATAACCGTCAATGCCCACCCTGACTTTGACTCCATGCCCGCATAATCCTATGCTTTGAATTTGTATAAAAACATGGTATTTAATTTGTATAAATCAAGTATTTTTATAAGTATGTATGTCTCTGGTATGTAGCAATAAGGAAAAAGAGATCACCAACGGGTTGCAAAGCCAATGGTATGTGTGAAAAGGTGCAGGAAGACTCAAACCTAGCAAATTTGTCTCCGGTATGAAGACATAGTCACCACTATGGGCCGCCCTGGCCTCATAGGTGTGGGCTCGCTACACCCAAATAGATCTATCACTCATGTCCATTGGTCCTACAATGAGGATTAATGTCCTTAAGTGTCATGCCCACCCCTCACATGATCTAGTAGTAAACCCTCCTTAAGCTAATCATACCATGTATAAAATGTCTGAAATAATTGTAACATGTATTTTACCCCAACCTCTAAGGCTGAACCTCCCCAGCCTCTAAGGCTGAACCTCCCCAGCCTCTAAGGCCAACTCCCCAGTCTCTATATATCATCACCAGACGATCCATCCCTAGTCATGAAAATCATTCACATTTCGATAATACGCATTTGTTGTTTTGTAAAAACCGGTATATTTAGTATAATCCATTCGTAATATGATTTAGAAATATGATTTTTCATTCGTTCAAAAGCTTTGTATGTTCTTGCAAAACGTGCTTTGTCTAAAATATGCAGTCTTTGTTAGTCGAAAACTTTGTGTGTTTCTGCAAAACGTGCATGTCTTTCCACCCTGAAAACATTTATAAAAATGTAAAACCGTAAAAAGGTGGGGTTATGAACTCATCTGAATTGCCTTGTGCAAAGCAAGCTAATTATGACTTCATGATGTCGTTTCCAAGATGAGACTCGCTGGCGAATTCTACAATATTCCTAACATGGAATACCTTATAAGTTTCTAAATAAAAGCGGTAACTAGTCTACGTGTCACCGAGCTCTAGCGAATCGTTAGCCGAACGATTCGATGGTGAATTGTTAACTTAACAAAAATGATTAAGTTATACTCGTTAAGTCTCGCTTATTGTCGGTAAGATTAATAAGTCTTGGAAAGACTTAGTCCTCGAGAGATTTTAATATATATATATATATATATATATTTATATAAAAATATATAAATATTTTGGTAGAATCCCGTTAGTCGTCCTGAGAAGTCGTACGTGTATAAAAGAATATTTAAACGAAAATAATATATAACAAACTCGTATTATATATCGCGTTTAGTATGATATTTATTGAAGCATATGTTTAAGCCGTTTCGGCGTTTGAAAACAAATATAAAAAGTTATATTTATTTTAAAAAAGTATCATCAAGTTGTTGAAGGTTTGACATAAATAGATAAACATATCTATTTAGTAAAAGAATTCGTGTTTGAAATAAATATATAATCTATATCTATTTTCATAAAACGAATGCGTGTCGTTGATATTCGAAATAGCATATAAACTATATTTAAGTTTATAAAAGAACCGTCGTTTTTTTTGATGATCGAAATAAATATATAATTATATTTATTTATGTATAAGAAATCCGATTTATTTAGATATTTGAATTAAATATACAATCTATATTTACTTTTATAAAAGAATCGTCAAAATTTCGAAGTTTAGAATAAATATAATAAGTATATTTATTGTCGTAAATAATTCCGAATCGTCATTTTGTTTAAATCAATCGTGATAAACAAATTTGTTTCGTAGTTTAATTCGAATCCGTAAGGTTCACTTTATTATATAAAATACATTTGTTTTCGGATTTTCTCGAAAAACGGGCAGAGTTTCCTTTGTTTTTTAACGCCCCGACAACACAAGTTGTTAAAATTCTCAAAATTCAATCAAGATTCAATCAATGTATATGTATATAATCAATTTATGTAAACAAGCTAATAAATAATCCGAATACTTTTAACTAATAATTCATTTGTTTAATCGGTTCGGGAGCTCAATTTCGCGTAAGTAAACAACCATAAAATATATAATAAACTATGAACGTGTCGTTATAATATACCGAATTCTCGCGTCGATTCATTGACTGAGTTGACCGAGTCAACCGGTTGAGTTGACCGAGTCAACCGGTTGAGTTGACCGAGTCAACGTTGACCATCTTTGAGCTTGTTTAACCATGGCTGACCAAGACCCGAACCAACCCTGCTGAACCGAGAATCCGCACCACATCTGAGTTAACTTCCGTTGACCGTGTAGTCTGAGTCGAGACCCAAGCCGTACCCAAAACCGAGACAAAATTTGAACCAAAGAAATTTGGTCCCAAAATGAGACCCGAAACTCCCAAAATCTGACCTGAGCATCTTCAACATCAGAAAACAAAGGAGGAGAAGAATGGAAGGAAAATTTGAAACCAAATCTTACCGGAACTCACGTCTTCAACGTAATCCACTGCCGGCTCCTCCACCGCCGCCACTGCCGCCGCCGTGAGCGGCGGCGCCGCTCATCACCGACGCTCTCTCTCTCTCTCTCCTCTTCGTCGACACTCTCTCTCTTCTTCTTCTGTTCTTGTTTCGCCACGCTGCTGTGCGCCACCACCAGATGGTGGTGGCCGACGATATGCGTGGGTGAAGGGGGGTGGGTGTCTGGCTGAGCAACATCGCCGGCGAAGAAGGATAGGGTGCGTCGTTCGTCGGAGAAGACCTCCGGCACCGGCCGGCTGTTTCACCAGAGGGGGAAGGGGGTTGTTTGGCTGGGTTGGTTTTTGTTTTGTTTTGTGAGGGAAGTGATTTCCCTATGTTTGTATATGAAACCGAGAGAGAGAGGGGGGGGGAAACACAGACTAAAGTCTGTGTTTTTCTTTCTTGTGTGGGTGTAGGTTATATATAGAGAGGTAGAGATTTGATAAGATTCTACAGATCTTATAGAGATTTTTTTATAAGATTTTGGAGAGATTCATAAAGATTTTGAGCAGATTTTAGAGATCCTAATAGAATTTTGTAAATCTTATATGGATACTAATATATTAGGTGTAGGTTTAGGCTTGTGGGTTTTGGGCTTGGGCCCAGGCCCCACAAGCCCACCTCATGTGTAAGTGGCCCGTAGTTCCTACGAGACCCGTTGTCAAAACTCGAACTCCGTTTAACATTAAAAGATAAAATTTTAGTATTAATTTACATAAAATACGGTCGGTAGTCGCTGTTTGTGCGTTTAGTTGTCGGTTGCGTGAAAAGCGCGTAAAATTATATCGTTGCCGTCTTTACTCCGTTTTTCGATCTGGTTTCAACTGTAGTTACTAAAATTTAATTACGAAGCTAAAATATATCGTAAAAATTTAATACTTGTCGGCGTTGTCAGTATTCTGTTCGGTTTCAATCCGTTGTCGCTTAACGTTTCACAGGTTTCTCTGTAAACCACCGTTCGCGCATTGTAAAGTCGGATAGGCGTTCCTAGGCACTCCAAAGGCCTCATTAAGTTAATCTACATCATAAACACTATTTATTATCATTTTAAACATCTGTTAATCACGTAACTAAGAGCCGTAAATTACCGGTTGTCACAATCCTCACTGCCCAAATTCCACCATCAATTATACCTCTGTTGGATGCACTTGATATAGACCAGACACAAATCAGTTCTTCTCAACCACCTATCAATGAGAATATACCTCAAAAAGTGAGTGAGTCTGGTTCCTCTATCCTTGCTAACCCACCAACAGTTGAGGAGGCTACACTGAAGGAGTTACAAGTAATTTCTGTCAGTAGGGGGAGAAAGGAAAGAAGGGTAAAGAAGGTTTGCATATGCCACCAGATCCAAGGTCTAAACTTTTGGTAGAAATTCCAAGGCCAGATGGTTCCAAAAAGGTTGATGTGACTCATAATGCATTTGCTAAGCTAAAAGCAAACATGAAAGAGTCTATGGAAATAAAAAGGGTCAAAAAGATTTGAACAGGAGAAGAAAGTTATGATGGAAAAGGAAGAGCAAGGTACTTCTGCGACTAAAAGAAGAGAGCCTACTAGAAAGGTTAGCCAACCCAAAACCACACCTTCTAAAACCACCAAACATACTCCTCAAATCCCCAAAAGTTCCTCACATCAAACCACCAAACCAACAGATGTTAAGACACCTGTTGTATCAACTGTTGTTGGTACTTCAGTGGTTTCTACAAATGTTATCCCAACCACTGTCATAACCATTACATCAACCCACACTCAATCCACTGCCATACCAAAAACATCACCACTGATGTGCGTGAAGTGTTTATAATTAGGATGTATATTTTAAGCCCTTTTTACACTTTTAGCCAAGTTTTAAATTTATAAAACACGATATTTACTAACACTAAACACACATATGGGCAAGTGCACCCATCGTGGACGTAGTATAGTGTTGGTAAGATACCGAGGTCGTCCAAGGACACAAGAGCTTTTAGTACCGGTTTATCCTCAACGTCTAATCAAATCAAAATGTTAGAAAAAGATTTTAAACTAAGAAAATAAAACTAACTAAAATGCTGAAAATAAAATTAAAAATAAAAACAGATAGACAAGATGAATCACTTGGATCCGACTCGTGTGTTAGTGTAACCTTTGATTATTTTCACACTCTTTTGCACTTGTTTAAGAGATTATCTTAGTTATTGTAGTAGGGCCCTCTTTTGAAGGCGACGTTACCCTCAACCCAGTAGTTTGAGTCAGCAAGGATACAATCCTAAAGGGTCGGATTATTGAAAGATAATTAATTAAGTTATTAATGCATAATGTGGTAGGCCCCTCTTTTGAAGGCGACGTTACCCTCAGCTAAGTAGTCTGAGTCAGCAGGGATACAGTTAGCTGGGTTAAAGTTTTAATAGTAGTTTAACTTATGAGGGATCAAAGAGTTTGGACCCCCGCCATCCAATACCTTTGGGTATTGAAGGAAGTCCTACTAAATTTGACCCATATCCCTTGCAGGATCTCTAAACGCTGAACAACGGCAAGACTCTTACCAAACTGTTCCCTTAACCCCCGACCAGGTAGCCAACATACCTCCATATAGACCGTGGAGATATGAATGGTGAAAATCTTTTATTTTATATAGACAGTAAAATAATGCCAAGACACCACGGACAAACGATAAGGAAGAATCACCTTCAACATAAGAAACTAGTAATTAAAGTCATTAATACAAAACCAATTAAAAAGTGCAAAAGATTAAAAATAAAAAGTATTACACTAAACACTTGTCTTCACCAAGTGATGTAAGATACTTAGGCAAACATGGACTTTGATTGTCAAGAACTCTTACGATCATTCTTGGATCCCGAGACGACTCACACACTCTATGATGGACAATGGATGATGGTGGTGGATGATGGTGTTATGGTGGTGGTGGGTGGTGGGTGAAGTGTGAGAGAGGTGGTGTGCCAAGGTATGAGTTGAAATGTCTCCAAGCACTCCTATTTATAGACTGAACAGAAGCTCAGGCATGGCCCCGTGTCCATCCTTGTCTCTCTCCTCATTAATTGTAATTCGCAATTACAATAAATGCGCCTGCAGGAGTTTGACCACGCCCCCGTGTCCACTGGGCACGGCTCTGTGGTGGGAAATAGAAGCTTCTAAAGGGTTGTCTTTTCTGCTGCTTCTTGGGCACGGCCCCGTGCTCGCTAAGCACGGGGCGTGTTCAGTCTTCTGTGTCCTTGGTTTTGCTTGGGAAGATGCTGTTGAGGGGCCAGGCATTCCACTTTTGTTCCTTTTCTTGTATTTATGTTAGATTTTGCTGTCTTTTTGCTTCTTTTATTAATTTGAGGTCATTTAATCCTGAACATACAAAAGGAAGACAAAAACACACTTTTTCCAACACTAGTACTAAAAAGGGTTAGTTTTATGCCACATTTGATATAATTTATATGTTGCATTTTGCGCATATCAAATACCCCCACACTTGAATCTTTGCTTGTCCTCAAGCAAAACTCTTTATAATGTGGCTTTACTCACTCCCAAATGGAATGGGTAGAAGAGAAGGTTTTTGGGCTTGTCATAGAGTGTCGGGATTTCCAAGATTCTTTATTGAGGTTTTATTTTTATTTATTTACAATCCTATTCGGCATGATTTATTAAGAACATTCTTTAATATAAATTACTTATTTGGGCATAACATGCCTTTTTAAAATCTCATATATATACAAGTTCACATACCTCACGGGAGATCACTCAACACTCGGCCGAAGGTGTATTTTTTTAGTGAATCACTCGAGAGCGGCATGGAACTTACTTCTACCATAAGCTTGCCAAGCAATCAATCCTCCTCCTTTTTAACTATATACCTTTGTAAATATCAAGAGGACTTTATGGGTTTTTTGGCTTTGGCTAAAGGTGGGTGGTTGGGTTAGTGGTTAGTAAAAAGGGTGAAAGGCGTAACAAACGTTGGTTTGAAAGACTTTTTATTTTTCCTATTTTTATTTTATTTCGATGGGTTGTTCAAACAAAGATATTTGATAAACTTTGTTTTTTTAGCTTCATCGAATTTTTTTTTTAGGAAGTCATAAGAGAACCGAACGTTGTTACTAAAAAAATAAAATAAAAAGGTTTAGGTGGGTAAAAAGGGTTGTTTTGGGTTAAGAAATGAAAAGGTTTAGGCTTAAAGGGGTTAACTAGGGGGATTTTGGGTAGGTGGTAAAAAAAAAGAAAAATAATGGTGTAGAATGAAAAAGGGTTAGTCCTAATGCCTCCATCATTTACTTACTCGGGTTTAAGTTGGTAAGGATCGGGAATGTATTGTTGTGGCAAGTTCTAGAGTCGTATGAACCAAGCGGCTATTCACACAAGAAACGAAAAATGAGCATTTAGTGTAAAGATATATATATTTGTATGCTCGTTAAAGGCTCCAAACTCACTTTTGTGGGAAAAGAGTTTTTATGTGATCAAGTGTATATAATTGTATTTTAACTAAGTTTGTCATGCCTTTTCATAATTTTCTTATGTTGGTTCTTTTTATCACGAAGCTGTCGGTTGTAAATTTGTAAAAATATAACCTTATTAAGACTTCAATTCCCAACTTAAACTTAGACAAGTAAAAAAAAAACGAAAATTTTTGGAAAAAAATTTGGGGTGATTAGCGGTTCCAATAGAGTTTTGTGTAAGGCTTGTTATTAGGACTTGCAAAATCCAAGGTTTTAGCATCCTCCCACACTTAAATTACACATTGTCCTCAATGTGTCCCAAAAATAAGTTTTTAGGTTGATTGAATGTGTAAAATGGTGTTAAAAGCATAATTTTATGTTACTGGCAGTCTGGACACGACCCCGTGGGGACCGGGCATGGCCCCGTGTTCAGGTGCCAATGACAAAAGTTTAAGAAAAGAAACAGAAGCCTGGGCACGGGGGCGTGTTCAGTGAACACGACCCCGTGTCCAGTTACCTGAACTGGGCGATTTGCTGCAGATTGGGCAGCACGGGGCCGTGTTGGGTGGACACGGCCCGTGCTGAGCCTACTGTAATGGGAGATTGTTGTCGGATTGCTCTGTTTTAGTGCATGGGGCTATGTTTCTCGTTTCCCTTGTTATCCTTCACCATCCAGAGTGTGTTTTATTTATTACAACACCATCCAAACCTTAAAACCATCATTTCATTCATAGAGAGAATTACACAAGTTCCTAGAAAAGTAAAAAGAAATAAAAGCGAAAAATCTTAACTAGATAGGTCAGGAGGTACATAAAGTTATCATAAAGAGTTCTACTTTTTTGTTGCGAAAATTTCGGGAATAGTTTCCCGATGTAGTAGGACTCTTGGCCGATGGTTTTCTTCCTAGATGTTGTTAAAGCCATTCTTTTATCTCCCTTGGGAGGAAGAAGGCGGCTTCATTTTCCTCAACATCTCGCGGAGGAGGGGGAACACCCACCGGGACTCCTTGCACTATCCCTTGCGGAGGCTCCGGGTGTATGGCGTACCATTCGGCGGGTATGATGACTTCGGGGACCACGTTCCATGCCCTTTGGGTTATTATAAGTACCAAAGGAGGAGAGGCGAGAAGGTTTAACCTCTGGTGCAAGAGGTTTACTTCTCGGAGACACCCTTCCAGTCCCACCGTTAGATGGTTGATACGGTCAACCAATGCTTCTTCCACCCCCGTCATTTCATCAATAGCCTCTCTTAGGGCGTAAACATAGTTTATAAGAGAGTCTTCCACTGTTGATGATCTCCTCCCCTGTCGGTTATTTCTTGATGAAGACGTCCCGCTTGTCCTGCTTGCCATTTCTGGGGAAATAGACCAAAAAGAGCTCAATTTTTACGAAACAGTACCTCGGACATGGCCCCGTGCTTGCTGAGCACGGCCCCGTGTCCAGTTATCTGCAGGTTTTTAGATTAAGGAATCTTGGAGTTTTAAATTATTTTCATGGTTTTCAGTCGAGTTTTTAAGCACAGATAATTTAAAACAAAGTTGCACAACTTATTTTGAGTAAGATCCCTTGGATAATAACCTTACAAACTTTACACTAAAGGTTGGAATCATGGAGTTTCCAAGCTTTAATGGAGGAAATGGTTGAAAAATTGAAAGAGAAGGTAATGAACAAAAGTGGGAAAAGACAAGATGGTTCTTGGAACCTTCTTTTAGAACTTACCTAGGATAGTATGAGTGAAGATCCCAGGAATCTTTGTCTTTTGAAGTGGTCAAAATGAGCAGGAATCAGACTGCATTTAAAGAAAACGACAGCGCATTGGACACGGCCCCGTGTTGGTTGGACACGGCCCGTGTTGGTTGGACACGGCCCCGTGTGCAGTTAAAATCCTGACACATTTTGTCCGTATTCTGACAAAATCAGAAGAGAATCTTTTAGGTGGACACGGGGGCGTGCTGACCTGGACACGGCCCCGTGTTTGGAAGCTGTCTTATGGTGTTTTTCTATTTACTAAGGAACTTATTTGTATCGGGTTGTTCCATACTGGTTGGAACAACCCCAAAGTGCCTAAGATACCTTAATTGCTCTAGACTAAGACGAGAACGTAAGAGGTTGTCGTGAGGGTAATTCCTATGTTTATTTTAGGTGGACAAGTCCAACCCTTTTCCGGGCTCTCGTTAAAGAAGGTATATGCCGAATCGCTCAGGTCTATGTATGCACCGAACGAAGTCGATGGAGAGTCCTTCACGGCACAATCGGCATAGGGACGACTATCGTCCATGTCTTTGCTAGAGTTGAAGGTAAGATTGGAAACAACGAGGTTGTTTTCATGCGATCCCAACAATTCTTCTTGGTTATCGTCTTGGGATGAATCAATGAAATCCTTCCTAAGCTCTTTTAACCAATTAAGAATTAGATTTTCTAATTGAATTAACTCGTCAAGGAGCATTTCTCCTAAAATATCCGGTTGGGCGCATTCGAGGGAGAGATAGTGATTATTTTTACTTTCACCCCTCTTAAGGTTATAGGGAGACGATGGGTCTATGTAGTGGGGCTTATAATTTAGAAAATAACATTCTAATTCTTTATGGTTGCCGCCACATAATCGACACCATGTACCATAAGTGCCGAAAGTAAAAAAAATCGTCATCACTCATTTTTGTGTCAGAATTTACTAACCGTCTGGATCTTACGGTTCTGTTTTCAGCAACTGAATCTTGGGCACGGGGGCGTATTGAGTGGACACGGCCCTGTGTTCAGCTTACTGTCTGACTTAAAACAGGATTGCCAGTTCCAAAGATTGGGCACGGGGCGTGTTCAGCGGGCACGGCCCGTGCTGAGTTCTGCAGAAGCTGAAAAATTTAAGAAAATCTAAAAAAAAAATAAAAAGAAAATAAAAAAAATGATTAGGCCGTTGATTCCTAACTTTCTTAAAATCCTTGTGTCCCCGGCAACGGCGCCAAAAACTTGATGTGCGTGAAGTGTGTTATAATTTGGATGTATATTTTAAGCCCTTTTTACAGTTTTAGCCAAGTTTTAAATTTATAAAACACGATATTTACGAACACTAAACACACATATGGGCAAGTGCACCCATCGTGGACGTAGTATAGTGTTGGTAAGACACCGAGGTCGTCCAAGGAGACAAGAGCTTTTAGTAATGGTTTATCCTTACGGACCCTATGGAAGGGAGATCTACTCTGCGACCAGCAGATCTGCTCGTCTTTGGTTGGGCTAGGGGGAAACATGCTTGTGTTGACCTCACGGGGGTTTCCCCTCTGGTTGGTTTAAGGGAAAACGGTTTTGTAGCTGGACAAGCAGCAAGAAAGGCAGAATCGAAGAAAGTTGACAAGCACGCTAAAGCTTGTGCAGAGAACCAGCATGTTTTTGTCCCTTTTGCCTTTGACACATTTGGCTCCCTAGCGCCAGGAGCTATCCAATTCCTGACCAGGGTCCAATGGGTCATCCACAACAATTGCTCGGCACCAGGGGGACGAGATTTTGTCTTTGGCAGATTAGGGTTTGCAATTCAGAAAGCGGTGGCGGCGCAGCTTGTTGCCCGTCTACCTTTTGTTTTGATGTAACTTGGCAAGTATGAATGAAAAAGTTGGTCATTAAGATAAAAAAAAACTAAAATGCTGAAAATAAAAATAAAAATAAAAACAGATAGACAAGATGAATCACTTGGATCCGACTCGTGTGTTAGTGTAACCTTTGATTATTTTCGCACTTTTGCACTTGTTTAAGAGATTATCTTAGTTATTGTAGTAGGCCCCTCTTTTGAAGGCGACGTTACCCTCAACCCAGTAGTTTGAGTCAGCAAGGATACAATCCTAAAGGGTCGGATTATTGAAAGATAATTAATTAAGTTATTAATGCATAATGTGGTAGGCCCCTCTTTTGAAGGCGACGTTACCCTCAGCTAAGTAGTCTGAGTCAGCAGGGATACAGTCCTAAATAGTTGGGTTAAAGTTTTAATAGTAGTTTAACTTATGAGGGGATCAAAGAGTTTGGACCCCCGCCATCCAATACCTTTGGGTATTGAATTAGGTCCTACCAAATTTGACCCAGGTCCCTTGCAGGCTCTCTAAACGCTGAACAACGGTAAGACTCTTACCAAACTGTTCCCTTAACCCCCGACTAGGTAGCCAACATACCTCCATATAGACCGTGGAGATATGAATGGTGAAAATCTTTTATTTTATATAGACAGTAAAATAATGCCAAGACACCACGGGCAAACGATAACGAAGAATCACCTTCAACATAAGAAACTAGTAACTAAAGTCATTAATACAAAACCAATTAAAATGTGCAAAAGATTAAAAATAAAAAGTATTACACTAAACACTTGTCTTCACCAAGTCATGTAAGAGACTTAGGCAAACATGGCCTTTGATTGTCAAGAACTCTTACGATCAATCTTGGATCCCGAGACGACTCACACACTCTATGATGGACAATGGATGATGGTGGTGGATGATGGTGTTATGGTGGTGGTGGGTGGTGGGTGAAGTGTGAGAGAGGTGGTGTGCCAAGGGATGAGTTGAAATGTCTCCAAGCACTCCTATTTATAGGCTGAACAGAAGCTCGGGCACAGCCCCGTGCCCGCTGGGCACAGCCTCGTGTCCATCCTTGTCTCTCTCCTCATTAATTGTAATTCGCAATTACAATAAATGCGCCTGTAGGAGTCTAACCACGCCCCCGTGTCCACTGGGCACAGCCCCGTGGTGGGCAATAGAAGCTTCTAAAGGTTTGTCTTTTCTGCTGCTTCTTGGGCACGGCCCCGTGCTCGCTGAGCACGGGGCGTGTTCAGTCTTCTATGTCCTTGGTTTTGCTTGGGAAGATGCTGTTGAGGGGTCAGGCATTCCACTTTTATTCCTTTTCTTGTATTTATGTTAGATTTTGTTGTCTTTTTGCTTCTTTTGTTAATTTGAGCTCATTTAATCCTGAAAATACAAAAGGAAGACAAAAACACACTTTTTCCAACATTAGTACTAAAAAAGGGTTAGTTTTATGCCACATTTGATATAATTTATATGTTGCATTTTGCGCATATCACCACCATCTCAAAAACCACCTGCCAAAAAGCAGAAGACAACTGTTGACACATCAACAGTTGTAGTGACAACAGTGTTTCAACAGCTGTTAGTCACTCACCCATCACTTTAAACACCACCACTCAACCCACAAATACACCACCAACCACTCCAAAGCACAAAAGAAGAAGGGTAACAAATATTGTACTTGAAGATGACACTTCTCCACTTCCAACATCTTCACAAGCTCTGATCCTAGCCACTATTCCAAACCCCATTCCAATCTCTTCAATTCAAGCCCTTGATCCAAACACTCCCTTAGTCCCTTTGGGAGTACAATATCCTTTGGATCTTCCAGCAGTTAGGGAGGAGATCAAATCCTTCTACTCTGAAGATGATCCTGAAAAGAGGATTCTCCCATCTTTTCAATGTTATCCTCTGCCAAGAAACATAGAAGAGTATCTGAAACTGAAGGCCAAACAAGCAGAGGATATATCAGAAAGAGACACAAAGGGAAAGTCTGATAAAGACATTCAGAGGAATTTGCAATATCTGCTCACCAAAGTCAGAACTTTAGAGCAGTTCTCAAAAAACCTTTGTCAGAAACTGTCAGAAAAGGATGATGAAAGCTTAAAACAAGACTACATTGAGCACATCATGGCATTCAAGAAATATAAGGCAGAAAAGTATCAGTACAAGGAATGGACCATAAGTGAGCTCCAAGAGGAGATAGCAAGAATCCAAAAGATGGTTGATGACAAAATAAAGCAAACTCCTCCAGTTTGGTCCAAATATAAAAAGAATGTACCTGAAAGGACCTTGAAGATGAAAAGAATGAAAGAAGAGCTTATAGCTGCAAACTATGGCTCAAGGAATCAGGTTACAAGGTGGTCAGAGGTGAAAGTATTAGACACCTACAAAAGGTTGGAAGAATTAAGAAAGAAAGATCCCACAGCTCCCAAAAAGCCAGATTATCCAGAAGCAGTGGTTCCAGTCAAACAGGCCTTGCCAATCAAAAGATCCACTGCTCCACCTGCTGCTATCCTTTATCAAAGAAGGAAGCAACATCAGATGGATGAAGAAGCAAAAGAAGACAAGGCTCAAGAAGAATATATTATGAAGATGGCTCTTCAGAGAATGATGGCAGAAAATTCAGACTTAGCTAAATCTAAAGACCCTGCCAAAGTTGTCATAACCAGGCCTCCATCACCAAACTCATCAAAAATAAAAACTCTCCCAAGAAACCCACTGGACTCAAAAATACTAAAGTGGAAGTCTGATCAAAAGACCCACATATTGACTCTGTTGAAGTCCAGTGGTGAAGTGAAGAATATATCAAGGGAAAATGCACTTGGCCTGAGGGTAGAAGATTTACAAGATCTCCTTGAGCTTCCACTCGGAATGAGGCGCACATGCTCATGTGTGTGACATGTATTGGAGGGGTCTATTCGGATAACCCGAAAAACCCATAGTAAATACTTGTTAATCCCAATATTTTTAAGGTAATATATTAACCTGCCATTCAATAGAGTAATATACCAGCGACGCGCTGACACGCACCATTCAATTGCCCACACAAATCACAAGTAGATCAAGTTCAGCTTGTTCAACTTGTCCGTTGAATATCCAACCCAAATTCAGAAGTGTATAACAGATAACGTCGTCGCCGACGGGGGTTATGGCCTGTCAACGATGGCTAAAGCTGGCCGACGGCCTTGTGTGATGTCTACGGCCCAGCTACGTGAACACAAGGCGTCGGCAACTGCCTCGAGGCCCGTTGCAACACAGACAACATCCTCAGATGTCCATTTCTCCATTTCTTCGATTCGGGTCCCCTTAGCTCCATTTCAAAACCCCGTTAAGCTTCCAAATTGCACCTTAAACCTATCAAAGCCTGCAAAACACAAACCATGTCAAAGTAGTGCTATGAAGAACTCAAATTAAAATTAAAACACTATAAAGAAGCAACATGTTGATGCATATATGTATTTTAATCTTGGCTTTGGGGTTTTTTCAAAGAAAAAATGGTTATGAATATAGTTGTTGTAACCTTGGCTTTAGGGGATTTTCAAAAAAAAAAAAGATTTTTTTACTTTTCACCCAAAAGTATTTCATAAATTACTTTTAACCCAAAACTATTTGTTTTTTTTTTTTTTACTTTTAACTCAAAACTTTTTCCCTTTTGCAATCTATCTTCACAACTTTTTTTACTTTCAACTTTGGTCCTTTATAGTTTTCATTTTCCGCAAGTTTTTCGCTTTATGCTTCGTTCTAAATTTTGTGACTTAACAAATCGTAACTTGCGTCTTTGGTTTAACGTTTTTACGTATCGTTCTAAATTTTGCGAGTTAATACGACGCAACGTGCATGCGTGGGTGAACGTCTTTACATCGTCTATCTTTTTCCCATGTGACATGTTCAACATACTGTGCGGGTCCTAAATCGAATTAGTTATAAATAAAGAATTCTCGCCGCATTGCGGCGGGTCCTAATTTTAGTTTCTAAATAATTTAGCAAATCTAAACATGAAAAGCTAAGATGTTCAACCACCTATCACCCATCAACCTCAATTGTAAACACCCAATGCCCAAGTACAACCTTAAAGCAAATAAAACCAAGAGTAAATTACAAGTTTTATCCTTTATCTATATACCACATTTCAGGCGATGTCCTTTAGCTTCAAAATTGACGAGTTTTGTACTTTATATTTCAAAATCTTGCACGTTGTGTCCTTTGGCACTAACCCTAGTTAAATTTCAACGTTAAATCTAGTCACATAGACCCCATATGAGGGCAAATCTGTCTTTTTACCCTTTCAATAAAATATTAAAAATATATATATTTATAAAGCTTTATTTCTCCACTCACTCACTCACTCTCTCTCACCTCTCTCTCTATATCATTCTCTCTCTAAAAACACCACCTGCCACCACCGTTTACCACCCACAAGCACCGCCTTCTACCACCGCTTTTTACCACCGCTTTCTACCACCCACCCTTACTAACCTATCCTCTCTCTATCTATCTCGCAACACCACAACTCCAAACCCCAAACAAAACAAACTTAAAAGACAACACCACTGCCACATAAATTACAAAATTCGTTAATTTTGAAGTCAAAGGACACCGCCTGAAATTTGGTATATAGATAAAAAACAAAACTTGCAATTTACTCTAAAACCAAAAAGCACAAAATACAACTAACAATACATATAAATCTTGTAAATTATTATATAAATTTAGCATAGATTATGTGTTGTGAGAGCTCGGAGCCTTCACGGATGCTTCAAATGAAACAATAAATACTGCAATTTAACACACCTTTTTCCATTTCACAACCCCAAAGGAAGTTACGGTAATCCAAATAAAGCTCCCAATCATTTTTTTAGTCACTAGTTTTTTTTTTATTATGTTTACTTAATATTTTAAGTTGTATTGAAAAATGCAATTAATATTTAAAAAAGGAAAATTTCAATTAATATTAAATAATCATAACCGAATTTAATTGAAAAACTTACAAACAACTAAAAAAGTAAAACAACAATTTATAATTATAAAAATAAAACAAAATCATTTTGATACTCTTGACGGATTTTTTCTTTCGCCGACTCGAACAAATCATGCTCGCCTCGGGATAGAGGGTCGGCTTGAAGATCAATCAAATTCGTATCATGATTCCTATGTCTCCATCTCTTCAAGTCGACGAGCTTGGCCATATTCAACGCTAATCTCGCCTCGTCTTCCTTGAATATAGTCGCCATTGCGGTTGTTAATTTTTCCCTCTATTGTTCCTCCCGGGTGGGTGATGGGGAGTGCGAAACACGAGCCTTAAGTGTATTAGATTGTGTGATTTAATGTGTTTTATGCGATTATATCTTTCGAATGCGATAACTACGAGCTTTTGTGGTTTTACAGGTTAATCAGCATAATTCAGAGGAATTAAAGTGCATGGAAGCGAAGAGGAACAAGCAAGGATGTTTACCGAGAGAAATCATATCATTCGGGACTTGTTCGGGGCCGAAATATAGCTTGGATTCATGAGAAATGCGAATTATTAAAGTCCAAGGACGTTTGGTAATTAAATGAAAGTTAATTATAGTGGAAATGTTGAAGGGATGAAGAATCATGAAGTACAGAGGTTGAAAATGACAATAGTTGAAAGATTGTTTGGCTGGGTAAAGGATTTGTGAAATCCCGCCTCCACCTACGGTTCATGAACCTCCACCTACGGTTCATGAACCTCCACCTACGGTTGGTGGATTTTGTTTTGACATTGGGATTTCATCATAGTAAGTGTGACGCATCTCTCTTCACTCTTCATAGCGGACATGACGCCGCCTACCTGCTCCTCTATGTTGACGACATTCTTCTTGTCACATCCTCGGATCGTCTATGACAGCAGCTCATGGCTAAACTTGCAGCAGAATTCTCCATGAAAGATCTCGGCCCCCTCAGTTTCTTCTTGGGCATCTCGGTTACCCAACACAAGTCCTCTATGTTCTTATCACAACAGTCGTATGCCACTGACATCATCGCTCATGCAGGCATGCAATCCTGCAACCCGGTATCCACCCAGGTTGACACGAACGGAAAAGTGAGTGCCAACTTGGGGAAACCTTTTCATGATCCCACCCTCTACAGAAGCCTGGCACGTGTCCTTCAATATCTCACTTTTACACGGCCAGATATCACTTACACGGTTCAGCAGATATGTATGCATATGCATGCCCCTCGAACCGATCATTAGAATGCTCTGAAACGGATCATTCGGTACATTCAGGGCACCGTCTCATACGGCCTTACTTTGGGCCACACCTCCGCCCCGTCTTTACTCACTTACACTGATGCAGATTGGGCTGGTTGCCCAGATACCCGAAGGTCCACTAGTGGCTTTTGCATTTACTTCAGTGACAATCTTGTCTCGTGGTCCTCGAAACGCCAGTCTACTGTCTCTCCTTCCAGTGCCGAGGCTGAATATGGTGGGGTCGCTAATGTGGTTGCCGAAATCTGCTGGTTGCGCAATTTATTACTGGAGCTTCATCACCCCTCTGACACGAGCTACACTAGTCTATTGTGACAATGTCAGTGCCATATATAGTGCCATATATCTCTCTGATAACCTGGTTCAGCATCAGCGCACGAAGCACATAGAGCTTGATATTCATTTCGTTCGTGAGCAGGTCTAGCGCGGTCAATTTCGGGTTCTCCACGTTCCATCCCGCTTCCAGATAGCCGACATCTTCACCAAAGGTCTGCCACACATTAGTTTTGAAGACTTCAAATCCAGTCTTAGCATCCGCACACCTCCCGCTTCGATTGCAGGGGTATATTAGATATATTGTATAAATTGGATTAGCTTGATTTCAAGAATGTCTGTTACACCTTTCCATATTTCCGATTCATTGTAATGTGTATATATTTGATGAAAGATTAATGAGAAGGAAATGGAGAATCTAAATATTAAGAAAAGACTTCATTTAATGCCACGTGACATTCTCTACTTCAACCTCACATTTTTTATTTTTCATTTATACAAACAATTTATCTTTTTTTTTTTTAAATTGTAACTCCTATAAAATCTCAACAAATCTAAAAAGATAAATACAAATCTAAAACAAAATTGATGTAAATAAAAATAGATAGAGCTTTATAGTATCAGTTTACTCTTTCATTACCAATATCATCGAGATGGTTTGATATTTTTTCCTTTTTCAATAAAAAATTATAATCATAATAAGAACTATGTAATAATCTATACTATATAATAAAAGAAATCAATTGTGGGACACTTGTCATCATATTAGGCCATTATCTTATGGATAATTATTATTTAGTTAAACTTTTTTAAATTAATTATAGATAATCCTCCTATTAAATATTATTTAGCTTAATCTCTTATAGATAATTATTATTTAGTTTAATTTTAATTTAATCTCTTCTAAAAAAAAATTCATAATTATTTATTAACGAAACATATTTTTTTTAATAAAATATCTAACCATAAATTTTAAAATTCATTTGATGAAAAGGGAACACACTCAGATATCTTATTTATTTATTATGGGGATTTTAGTTATTGTCTATTAGTTTATTTTAAGAAATTTACACATAGTTAGGTTCAATATTTGTTTTGTCATATTCTTATTATTAAATTAAATATATAACTTGATTGTTCGTATTTAGTTCCTTAATTTGTTTGTCATATTATTATAACTAGAGAAAAATGCCCGGATAGTCCCTGTGGTTTCGCCTTTTTTCACCTATAGTTCTAAACTTTCTAAAATTACCTGAATAGTCCCCAACTTTTCATTTTTTGTTTCCGGATAGTCCCTGAGTCTAACTTCAGTTTGTTTTCTCTGTTAAGAGGGTGTGGAATGACAAAAATACCCTTTCCTTAAAAGGCCAAACCATAGGGACTATCCGGGCATCTTCTTCAATTTTATTTATAAAACCTCACCACCACACTTAATCTTCAACCGCCACCCACCATCACCCTCCTTCACCCTCCACCATCACCGCCACAATCACTAAGAAGAATTCATCAGACCTGGAGCCACGGTAACCGCCTAAAACTAAATAAAAATGTTCTCGATTCAGGTCAAAACTTTTGAGGCTTTCAACGTCTGTCGCCTTCTCTGTAGATTCGTATATGTTATCTATGGAATGATATGGATTCATAAACACATCTCCACAAAATCCACAAGAATTTTGTGACCAGTGAAATAAGTGCCCAACTAAAATTCAAAAAAAAAAAAAAAAACCCAAATTGATTATGCGTTGTCTGATTATATTGTGGATAAAATCTTACAATCATCTGAGTGTGAATTCATACATCCATCCCGGCCTCATGGCCCATTGAATCATTGCATTACATATGAATATGAAACACAAAAAGAAAGCAAAGAAAAACCTAGAATCCAAAATTGGGAATATAATTAACAGAAGGCTAACAGAGAAGCAAATCTACAAACATCGATCACCACGGAAGATACAATATAATCTTAAATAATCATAGATTCGCATAGTATAACCGATGATTTAGTACGTGAAACAATAAAGCAAAACAAACCCTGGAGAAACGTAGGAGCTACAAACTCCAAAACCATCGAACAATCAACGATGGTGGCTCCGTGGCAGACGGTTACGGCGACTCTATCACAGGCGGTTACGGTGGCTCCAGGTCCGATGAATTCTTCTTAGCGATTGTGGCGGTGATGGTGGAGGGTGGAGGAGGGTGATGGTGGGTGGATGTTGAAGATAAATGTGGTGGTGGGGTTTTATAAATAAAAATGAAGAAGATGGCCGGATAGTCCCTATGGTTTGGCCTTTTAAGGAAAGGGTATTTTTGTCATTTCACACACTCTTAACAGAGAAAACAAACTAAAGTTAGACCCAGGGACTATCCAAGAACAAAAAATGAAAAGTTGGGAACTATTCAGGTAATTTTAGAAAGTTTGGGACTATAGGTGAAAAAAGGCGAAACCACAGGGACTATCCGGGCATTTTTCTCTTATCTAATTCTAATAAAAAACTCCAACTAATGCCACATGACATTTTCTTATTCAAAATTCCAAATAATGCCACATGGCATTTTCTTCTTTAAATCATTAATAATATTAATCTAATTAATATCTAATTCTAATTAATGATTACTAATAATATAATGCTATTAATATTAATTAAAATTCAAGATTAATGATTAAAAAAATACTTAAAGATTTTATTAAAAGAATACTTCAACTTTTTTAATGGCAATTATCTATAATTTTAAAACCTATGATTTTAATACTTTTTAATTGAATAATTATGCTTAAGTTTTTTTTTCATATGATCTATAATTTTCATATGCCACGTATTAGTTATAGTTTCCGATTTATTCTTGTATTTCATAATAATTTATGCTTAAGTGAATATTATAAACTACTCAGTTCAATCACATATTTGTAATAGGATTTTTATTTATTTTTTAATAGGAAATGTTTGAATCTTATTTATCCTTCTTTTCAGATTGAACGGGTTCATTTCAAAATATGTATTTTTACGGGTCAAAAGGATTTTTAGTCATGTTAGGCCAACGTTTCAACACCTTTTGTACATTCTATTTTTTATATATATTTTGTAATATTTGGTGTATTGTTTATGAGTAGCGAAAACATATTATCAAAAGTATGATATAAGGTTTCTTTTTAAAAAAAACGATTAAGAACATTTTAAGCATGCAAATACTTTTTACATATTTGATCATTCATTTTTGCTTTTTAAAAAATGAAACATGTTACTCAGTTGAATATTTCCGACAAAATACGACTCTAATTGATTGTTTCCACTATCATATGTAAAAATGCAATTTCAGTCCTATGATGTATTTAAATATGTATGTATATACAATCCGTGTAATACGCGGGTCTATAAACTAGTAACTAAATATATAACTGGATTGTTATTACTAACCACCTGTAGTGTTCGTTTATTTTTGAAAAATTAGAGATTAAATTCAAAATTTTGATAAATCACAGGGATCATCCATATGCTTTACTCAACATATTATTTTTTCATAATTTATTACTATCTAACTTTATATATATATATATATATATATATATATATTTATTTATTTATATATATATATATATATAGGCTAATTATAATGAGAAAACCCGTTCCAGTTGAGAAAACCCAGAAAACTCTCACATGTGGCTAGGATTGATCCACGTTTGATTTTAGATTGAGAGGAGATAAGGGCATAATTGTCATTTTCTTTTAACTTTGAGTGTTGAGATGTGTAAGTCTGCGTGTGCAGACTTCTCTACTTTTCTTCATCATGTCATTTTCATTTAATACCATTGTACTCATTGTACTTCTTTTATCTCTCACATCTAACTCATCTCACATCTCACATCTCATTTATTTGAACCAGAGAGTGGAGTGAGGGAAAGAAACCAAAAAAACCATCTTATTTATATCTCTATTTCTTTTATCCTCATTCATCTCTCTTCTCTACCACATTTTTCCCTATCTCTCTCTTGTTCCAACATAGATAAAACAAGATCACAAACCACCCGAGAAACTAACTGAAGAGCATCAGATCCATGTAGACGCCATCTAGATCTAGATTTGGACCGTCATCTAGATCTGGATCCATCATGTTTCTTTTTAAACCCGTCAAGATCTAGATCTGGACCCGTCATCTAGATCTGGGTCCATCATGTTTCTTTTTTCAAACCCCATGAAGACGGATCATCTTTGGTTTTATTTTTGAAGAAAATCGTACATGAAGAAGATTATGAATCAGATATCGAAGAGAAGAAGGCTGAAGTTTTTTGTTCGAACCAGGCAAGATCCGGTGAAGTTACACATTTTTGTTCGAACCAGGCATTTTTGTTGTGTTTTGTGGATCTGCATTTTTTTTTGTTTATTTGATTAAAATCGAAGTTACTTGTCTTGTTTAATGTTATTATTTTGTAGTTTTTTTTATATAATCATGAAAAAGGTATGTTTTGTATAATAAAAATAAAGTAATTTTTGTTACATAAAACAAATATGCTAGTTTACAAAAGTCAGAAGGATTCATATGAGTGTAATAGAAAATAATATAATATAAAATAAATTGTTCTTTGGTTATGTACACGTTTTTTGTGTAACATCTTTATGTAACCCAACATAGCTGGGTTTTAGTAATGTAACAATTCTAATATGTTTTGTTTGTTAGATGAAACAAATGTGCTGGTTGACAAAAGTCAGGGGATTCGTGTTAGTGTGGGTGATAATTATGTAGAAAATAAATTGTTCATTGGTTATGTTACATTTTTTTGTGTAACATCTTTATGTAACCCAACATAGCTGGGTTTTAGTAATGTAAAAATTCTAATATGTTTTGTTAGTTACATATTTAAAAATTCTAAAAAAAACATAAATAGATGATATATGTAACACCTTTTTTGCTTTTTATGATTGATTTTATCAATTTTTTTTTTGTGTAAAATTTGTTTCAGATCTGGTCATAATAATGTAGTAGAAAATAAATTGTTTTTTGGTTGTGTTACACTTTTTTTGCATAACATATTTATGTAACCTAACATAACTGGGTTTTAGTAATGTAACAGTTTCAGTATGTTTTTGATTGTCAGGGGGGATTCGTGTGAGTGTATCAATTGGGTGATAATAATTTAACAAAAAATAATTTGTTCTTTGGTTATGTTACACTTTTTTTGTGTAACATCTCTATGTAACAATATAGCTGGGTTTTAGTGATTATTGTGAGTGTAACAACTAGGTGATAATAATGTAACAAAAAATAAATTGTTCTTTGGTTATGTTACACTTTTTTTGTGTAACATCTTTATGTAACAACATAGTTGGGTCTTATTAATGTAACAATTCTAATATGTTTTGTCAGTTACATATTTAAAAATTCTAAAAAAAAACATAAATAGGTGATATTTGTAACACATTTTTTTTAGTGTACCTATACAAAAGTAAACAAAAAAATCAAAATTATAGAGAGAGAGGAGAGAGGAAAGTAGACAGATTTACACTTTCTGTCAGGAGAGAGAGGAAAGTTGACAAAAGTTACACTTTCTGTCAGGAAAGAGAAATTGTAACATTTCCAAATATACCCTTCTTGTACCTCTCATTAATATTATATTAAAAAGTAAAAAGTAGGCAAGACCAAAATGATCTCATCCATCAATCTGATTAATCAATGGTTGTTATTAGGTTTTCAGGGTTTATTCAACTCAAGTGGGTTTCCAATTTATCCTTGTCCTATATATATATATATATATATATATATATATATATATATAGAGTTAATTGCTCGGATGGTCCTTGTGGTTTCAACTTTTTTCACGTTTAGTCCCCACCTTTTGAAAATAGCAGGTATGCTCCCTATGGTTTGTCATTTTGTTACTCGGATAGTCCCTGAGTAGATGTCAGTTAGTTTGAAAATAGCATGTATGCTCCCTATGGTTTGTCATTTTGTTACTCGGATAGTCCCTAGAGTAAATGTTGGGGGACTATCCGAGTAACAAAATGACAAACCATAGGGAGCATACATGCTATTTTCAAAATGTGAGGACTAAACGTGAAAAAATATGAAACCACAGGGACCATCCGAGCAATTAACTCATATATATATATATATAACAAAATGTTGCAATACGTCGCTAAAATCAAGCTAAAAATCTAATAATTATGTAAATATTTTTTGGATTCAAATTATTTTCGGTAATGTGCGAATTATAATTATAACTTTTTATTTCTCTTTAAATATAATGTAATACGTAAATACAATAATAAGTATTATATAATATAATATATTTTTTTGTATCATTTTAAACGATTACATGTTTCTTTGATAATTTTTATAATAGTAACATAAATCATCTTTATATTAACTCATTGCTGTCAATTGGGTATATAAACGTCTCCATCTTTGATTTGCATTTAGAAGAAATATTTATTATATAATTTAGATTGTTCAACCCGTGTAACACATGGGGAACTAACCTAGTTATTTCCATAAAAGCGACTTCTTCTTCAATAGTAAGAATCTACCAAAATGAACCCTATGAAAGAAGTTCCTGGATCTGCCGCTGCTCGGTTCAGTCCTATGTTTGCCATGAAACATAAGTGACTTCTAGCCAACCTTTTCTTCTTAGTTGAAAACACACTTGGGACGTAGAACCCGAACTTTCGTCTTGTTGGATATCCTCTTCTTCACTGCCCTATCCTTCCAGTGGCTTCCGGAGAAATTTCTAGTTGCATCTTCATTCAATAAATGAGATTAAAAGTGATTGATTCTCAAAATTTTTTTTTAACGGCCAACAAAATCTATTCATTTATCAAAGGACCAACCATAAGTTAGCCCACACCAACTACATACACCAATAGAACACAATCAACCTACATACACTTACTCGATAGATCAAAATTACACCACTCCTCCCACGATAATTCCTTTAACGTCGAACGGTTACCGACCCATAAGAAACTTAAATGTTTGATTTCATTCACCATTTGTTCCCGGTTTATTTGCTTCTCATTAAATACCAACTCGTTTCTACTACGCCAAATAACCCAAAGTGATACTTGCATAATAGCATATAGTAGCTTCCTCCACTTTGCATTGCCTCAAACACTTTTATGCCAATCCAACAAATCCTTTGACTTTAATTCTCAAAATTGACTTTAAAATTTTTAGATAACTTTTAAATATAAAAGTCCACATATGTTTATTATTAGGAAACTTAGAATTTTGACTTCGATGTATTTACCATTTATTTTGTTTACCGTTTCAAATTGTGGACCAAATCACTTTGGTAGCACTCCAAGAAAAATTTAATGAACCCACAAAGACTATGTGTCAGTGACGGACCTAGAAATTTTTCTATTGGGGTGCAGAACACTTTTAAAATTTTTAGGCCCCAAGGTATATAAGTAAAAAATCGGTTCGTATCGTGTCGGGTCGGGTCATGTAAAACAAAAGAACATCAAACTAAATTTATATAATCATCAAAAATATGTCAAACCTTGTTACAAACATAATTAAAACGTCACCCCCTACGGGTTTTCATTTTTTGAAATCTATCCAAAACATGGCTCCATAACATATTACATAATATATCAACTATTCAAGCCCTAGAAATCATAATGTAAATAACCCTAAAAATAATCTAAACGACATATACACCATAAAAAGAAAAAGCCAAACATTCTTCACTAACAAACATAACCCACCAGATCTACTGTGTGGTCTATGCGGCTATAAAAAAAGCAAAATATCATCACTAACAAAATATAACCCACCATATAACATAATGAAAAACAAAACGAAGCACATGTCTACTGTCATGGTTAGTATGCGGCTAATATCAACCAAAATTCATCAAAAATAACTAAGAATTTTACCCGTGTTCGATCGGCGGTGGTATGGTGGCTGATTACGGTGTTATGCGGCTGCTGACTGTTCACTGTTGTCGCTGATGTTTTGATCGCTGGCGTGCAGGGAGGATAGAGAGAGCGGGAGAGAATATGTAAGGGTTTTGGGCTTGTTTATTTTATTTTAGTTTGAAATATTGTTGATTTGTTGGGTTTGTTTATTGGGCTAAGACTTAGTAGTGAGCTAGTTAAAGGTATTGGGTATTTGGGTTTAGTTATTTAGGTATTAAAATTTATATAATTTAGGTAGTATTTAAAAAAATAAGAGTTTACTAAAAAAAATTAAAATAAAATTGATAACACTTTTTACCTAAGGGGTGCAGACGAAAAATTCCAAGAGGTGCGGACAGAAAATTCCAAGGGGTGCGGACGGGATTTTCGACGGAACTTAGCACTAATTTTTTTTCCTGTGGGTGCGCCCGCCAACCTTGGCTTTGTCTTAAGTCCGCCCCTGCTATGTGTAGTGATCAAGTCTCATAACCCCCATAGATGTGGGTTTATATGACACGTGATAAATGTGTAAGAAATGAGGGTTATAGGGGTTAGATATGTAGTGGGGTTATACTCCTTCAATTATATGGGTGGGAGTTGGCTACAAAGTCCATTTTTCCTACAAAGTGTAGAAAGTCATAAAACACTATAATTTTAGCTATAAAACACACTCAAAACCCACAAATAACATAGTGGAGATTACTAAAACACCACATTTGTGGGTTTTGTGTTGTGTTTTGGATGATAAGGCTTTGATTATCGAATGACTAACATTAGTGTGTTTTATTTGATTATCATGTTGTGTTTTATATTACTAGTTGTATGATGGTGTGTTTGAAGTATTTAAGGACTGTTAGGGTTTGGATATTGTGTTTTAGTGATCTTTGCTATGTTATTTGTGGGTTTTGAGTGTGTTTTATGACTGAAATTGTAGCGTTTTATGACTTTTTACACTTTGTAGGAAAAATGGACTTTGTAGCCGAATCCCACCCGAATTATATATATATATATATATATATATATATATATATATATATATATATAGGATAAGGATCATGTGAGAAGTAGTAGGCTAATTGAGAAACTTGAGAAGCATTCTGGACCACACATTTTCTCTAAGCTTTTCGTAATATACACATATGTATAGTTTAAAATTAACTATATACATATGTGTATAATTCATTATACATATATGTATATACTCAATTTTAAACTATACATATATGTATATTACGAAAAGCTTAGAAAAATGTGTGGTCCAGAATACTTCTCAAGTTTCTCAAATAGGGTGGACTTCTCTTAGGATCCCTACCCTATATATATATATATATATATATATATATATATATATATATATATATATATATATCCGTGTGTGAGGGAGAGAGAAACCAACATGACACGCCGTTATGCATATCACGGAGGGAAAACTTTTTTGCCCATATCGCCCCCGGGGGGGGGGGGGGGTGTACCCGGCGCTATGGGGTTGGATGGTGGTATATAGCGCCATATGAGGCTCCAGTATGGGTGGCCTAATAAGGGAGTGTGATCTTATATCAGTCTAAATTAAATAGGATGAACCAAAATTGAAAGGATACTTTAAGAATGAAACCCGAATCCCATCTAGAATTCTAAAATTGTTGGGCAACGATAATCACTTCGCATCCATCTCAGGAAACATCAAGAATTTTCATCCTAAATCCCATCTTGTGCCATTTGCGACGCCATCCCGTCCAACCACTCGAGGAACCCGAATCCCCCACCCCGAAGATGTCCCTTCACCGTAATATTAATATGGAGGATTTGAAATACATATGAAAAAATAATTAATAATGTATTTCCGTACTCTTTAATTATATAATTTAAACAGATAACTATCACTTACATAACTATGATACTTTTATTATTTATGATCAATAACAAAAAGGTGTTGACAAAACGTATCACGCATATATTACTTCCGTGCTAAAGAAGAGCATGTTCCCGGGGATTATCGTTGTGGCTTGTTGGTGCATATGGATACGGAAGGCTAGGAATGAATTAAAATTTAGACAAAAATTGGTAAAGATTTAAGACATTATTGTAAATATTTGGCCGTTTGATTTTCTTTGACTTAAGCATAGGTCTAATTGTAGGTCGGTCCTATTGACGGATTGGTGCTCTTTTGATCTGATGTAAGTTTGGGTTATTTTGCGCCTTGTCTTTTTTGGGCTGCAGTTGTTTGTTTGTGTTTTATGAAAGTAACCGTTTAAAAAACATATATTACTAGTGCACTCCCTATTGCTTTCAGTTATTTTAGTTATTATTGTTATTTTAAAGAATTCCATGTGGCTCATATATAATATATAATATGTAACATACGAAAGTCGTCTTTCTATATACCTCATATAAGATGTAGCATACGAACGATGAGCTTTTATAGAACCACTATAACGATTTATTTGATAAGGGGCACATTCACTAAAAAGTGAATAGGGGTTAAGTCGATTAGCCAGGGTCGTTCCAATATTTCTGGATGCCTTAAGCAAACTACGAAGACAGGGTCCTTTGAATTGGTATAAAGAAAACATCGGAAGTCTCAATCGCAAACACAATATCATAACTCAAAGATTCAAGGTATCATCAATTATGATTTTAGGGAAAACAGTGATTTCTCCCCAATCATTTCTCCTGATTTAACCTCAAATTATATATAGATATTTATATAATATGAAAGACAAAGATCGGTGGTTCGACCATGCCTTTCTCACGTGACCCCAAAGCTCACCGCCATCTGTACGTTTCAAAAAAAAATTGTGAAACAGGTGAGGGTAGTGTGGTGGAACAAGACAACAAATGTTCATTTATAAAATTTTATGTTCATACCCTCAGCTTTTTTACTTCTTCAGACATGTCACCTCAATGGGATTAAACACTTAAATACTTGACAAATGATTAAAAAAATAAAGTATGATTTTATTGTTTTTACTATTTTTTATAATAAAGAGTAAAGTAGTCTTTTTTTTCTTAAAATGTATATTATCATGACAAAAATTTCTTAATTAAACATTCAGTTTTCAATTAATATTTTCGTGCGTACGAAAAAAAGACAATGTCTTTGTGAAACACCAACTTTGACCTTCATCTTTTATTACTTCATAACTTCACCCCTTATCTTCTCCAATATTTCAATTTTTTTAAATTATTTTTACGACTTTACACCGCAACGTGTGAGACGTTATATTCTTATTTATATACTATTAAAGAGAAAGGTCGGTGGAGACCTTTCTCTTTTAACCTTCAAGTTTTTGACTTTTTCTTTTTTTTTTCCTTCAAATTTTTGAACCAACAAAAAAGGCCCTTCCACGTTCAAGTTTTTTCCACTTTACGCCCTTAATTTTTTTGACATTAAACACTATTAACCCCTATCTTTAAGTAAGTTGCAGATTCATTTCTAACTTTTAGTAATTGACAACTTTGATCTTCTTAACCTTTTCTACTTAATAACTTGACACCTCCTTTTGTTTAAATTACTTTTACGACTTTACATCGCAACAAGGACAAATTATTATACTTTTTTATCTATGTATATAATCTTAAAGACAAAGGTCGGTGGAGGATCTTTGTCTATAAGTCCTCAACTTTTACAAAAATACACACTTAGCCCCTATACATTTATCACCTTTCAATTTTCATATATTACAATTCTAATCCCAAAATTTTTACTTTTTAACCCCTATACTTTTAGTTCTTTCAATTCACACTCTCAAACTAGGTAACTTAAACATTCAATTTTAACTTTTGGTAATTGACAATTTTGATCTGCCAGCTTTTTCTACTTAATAACTTAACGTCTCATTTTATTTGAATTGCTTTTACGACTTTAGACCATAACGTCACACATTAGTATACTTTTTTTTATCTATGTCTAACCATATGAATGTCTAAATTACTTTTACGATTTTACACGGTTGTCTAAAATATTGTTACAACTTTACACTGCAATGAGCGAGCCATATATATATACCTATTTTGTGTACGTTTGTAAACTGTATTTGAAAGCAAGTCGGGTCAAATATAATACGTTTTCATTCGATGGTAATGTAATTTTTATAAGTAAAGAGTCGGGTCAAATATACAGTATAGATACGAGTTACCTTAACTTTCGACGCCGCCGCAACGCGCGGCGGGTCAAAATCCTAGTTATTATAAAAAAGTAGTCGTTGACCATTGCGACACCAATAATTTCTCCTAATTTCACCTCAAATTTCCCCCTAGTCAGCGACATAACTGAGCAGAACTATCATATGCGACGTTACAGTTAGCTAGAATGACGATGTCGGCCTAAATTAATTACGAATTACATATTGCTTGGAATTAGAATTGGACCTCTTTTATTTTAAATTTGGTTTTTCTATTGTGCATTGCAATAAATATAATTTTTGTTTTGTTTTGTTTATTTGGGCCTAATATAGTAATACACATGTACTATATAATTTTTTTTTTAAATATTGAGGCCCTATTTTTTGGAGGCCCTAGACCGTTGCCTAGATTTGAAAGCATCTAGGTCCGACCATGCGATTAGCACAATCCAAAACTAACTGAATTATCAATACTTGTAATCTTAATTATTCTTATTATTAAAATTCGATGGAAATTACAGAATTTGTTTGGAAAATTATTGTATTTATTAATAATAACTAGATTAGAAACTCGTATATTACACACGTTAAATATCACGTTAAATATCTTACATAAGTTACTAACTAGTAACGTAATATATTATGTTTTAACCTATTGTTTTTTAATCAACTTTCTTAAATTAAAAATTAGAAGACAAAGGGTTAAAAATCAGAGCGAGAACATGAATCTTAAACTCACGTAATTGTAATGCGTGATACAATTAATTACTTAATTATTAAATATAAATCTTCAAGCACAAAATTACTCTATACAATAACAAAATGAATTGTGAATCGTGATATTCATTACTTAATCTATGTTATAATATCATTTATGTATTTTTTTACTTTAAATTAATTAATTTACATTTCTAATCTTAAACTTTAGTAGAGTTATTAAAGGACTCCCGCACTCTAATAATTCATATTTTAAACGATTTATATTTGTAGGTCAGTCCTATTGACGGATTGGTGCTCTTTTGATATGATGTAAGTTTGGGTTATTTTGCGCCTTGCCTTTTTTGGGCTGGAGTTGTTTGTTTGTGTTTTATGAAAATAACCGTTTAAAAAACATATATTACTAGTGCACTTCCTATTGCTTTCGGTTATTTTAGTTATTATTGTTATTTTAAAGAATTCCATGTGGCTCAAATATGATATGTAACATACGAAAGTCGTCCTTCTATACTCCTCATATAACATGTAGCATATGAACGATGAGCTTTTATAGAACCACTATAACGACTTATTTGAAAAGGGGCAGATTACTGAAAAATGAATAGGGGTTAAGTCGATTAGCCAAGGCCGTTCCAACGTTTCTGGAGACCCTAAGAAACTACAAAGGCGTGGGTCCTTTGAATTGGTATAAGGAAATCATCGGAAGTCTCAATCGCAAGCACAATTCATAACTCAAAGATTCAAGGTAACAATTAGGATTTTAGGGAAAACAGTGATTTCTCCCAAATCATTTCTCCTAATTTCACCGCAAATTATATATAGATATTATTATAAAAAAGTAGTCGTTGACCATTGCGACAATAATAATCTCTCCTAATTTAACCTCAAATTTCTCCCAAGTCAGCGACATAATTGAGCGGAATTATCATATGCGACGTTACAGTTAGCTACAATGACGATGTCGGCCTAAATTAATTACGAATTACATATTGCTTGAAGTTAGAATTTGGCCTCTTTTATTTTAAATTCGGTTTTTCTATTGAGCATTGCAACAAATATAATTTTTGTTTTGTTCATTTGGGCCTAATTAGTAATACACATATACTATCTATTTTTTTTTTTAAATATTGAGACCCTATTTTTTGGAGGCCTTAGACCGTTCTAGGTCCGGCCCTGCGATTAGCAAAATCCAAAACTATCTGAATTATCAATATTTGTAATCTAATTATTCTTATTATTAAAATTCGATGGTAATTACAGAACTTGTTTGGAAAATTATTGTATTTATTGATAATAATAATAACTAGATTAGAAATTTGTGTATTACACGCGTTAAATATCTCGTTAAATATCTTACATAAGTTACTAACCAGTAACGTAATATATTTTGTTTTAACATATTGTTTTTTAATCAACTTTCTTAAATTAAAAATTAGAAGACAAAGGGTTAAAAATCAGAGTAAGAACAAGAATCTTGAACTCACGTAATTGTAACGCGTGACACAATTAATTATTTAATTATAAAATATAAATTTTCAAACAAAAAATTATTCTATATAATAACAAAATGAATTGTGAATACTGATATTCGTTACTTAATCTATGTTATAATATCATTTATGTATTTTTTTACTTTAAATTAATTAATTTACATTTCTAATCATAAACCTTAATAGAGTTATTATAGGACTCCCGAACTCTAATAATTCATTTTTTAAATGATTTACGCTTATACCTCTGATCTTTAGTAGATTTATCATACGAAAGTTTAATAGTAATTATTTTTTCTATAAATGATTTACGTTTCGACCCCATAACTTTAATAGAGTTATCAAATGGTCCTTAAAGTTTTTAAAAAAATGTATTTTTTCTGTTTTATATAAATATTTGTTCTTTTATCGTTTTTATAAGTTTAATTCTTTTGTTATTTAACTTATTATAAGTAAAAAACTAACTTTTAACTCTAGACATTTTTACTTAATCGTGTTGCTTGCCAATTTTTTCCATCATTTAGAATAAAGTCTACATGATCTATATTAACTCTTCAACATAAAGATAGCAAATTTAATTGGTTTTCAAACTTAATCCTTGAACCGCTGCGTTACAAAGGAAAAAAAATGCATATATATTAAAAAAATATTCAATATTATATATTTCCGCGTTATCCATTGTCAAAAGTTAGAATGGCCATAATTTGTAATGGTTTGGTCAAACAGGTTGTTTCTTCATTATATACGAGTCTTGTTAACTAGTATAGTTAGTGTGTAAGGTGCATTTTGAAAAGGAACAAAAATATTTGGAATCTTAATTATTCTTATTATTAAATTTCGATAGAAATTACAGAATTTGTTTGGAAAATTATGTTTTAAACTATTGTTTTTTAAGAAAATATACAAGTTATTTCCGCATTGTGTGTTGGTAAACGACATCTGACCACATCCAATGTCAAAAGTTAGAATGATAATTAATTTTCTGGTTGAAAAGACTTATTCTCTTTGAATGAAGATGTTTATCTAGGAGAGGTTGAACCTCATGGAGAATGTTTGTAGAGTTTTCAGGGGTCTTGCCACTAGGCCATATTGTAATGGTTTGGTCAAACCGGTTGTTTCTTCATTCTATATAAATAGGTCTATGTATTGCCATAAACTCACCAAAACATAAAACATGATGAGCTCTCGACTAACTTGTTCAGTGTTCCTCTTAGTTCTCTCTCTTTCCTTTTGTGTTTCATTTGGAGCATCACCCTACATTTCCGAAGATTTCATAACCTGTCTTCAATCCAAAACCAACAATGTCACCACCTTTTCTCAACTCATCTTCACCCCGGTTAACTCTACTTACTTACCGGTTTGGCAAGCTGCAGCCGACAGCATTCGGTTCGACAACCCCAACATTCGTAAACCCTCAGTCATTGTTACTCCCACCATCGAAACGCAGATCCAAGCTGCTCTTTTCTGCGCCAAGAAACACGGGTACGAAATGCGGATCCGGGATGGGGGGCATGACTTCGAGGGCCTCTCTTACACCGTGGATGTTCCGTTTGTCATGCTTGATCTCGTCAACATGAGGGCTATAGACGTCAACGTTGCAAACAGGACTGCATGGGTCCAGGGTGGCGCTTTGCTTGGTGAACTCTACTACATTATTTCTCAGAAAACCGACACCTTGTATTTTCCGGCTGGTATTTGGGCTGGCGTGGGTGTTAGCGGGTTCTTGAGCGGTGGTGGGTATGGAAACCTGTTGAGGAAATACGGGCTCGGTGCTGATAATGTTTTGGATGTTCGTTTCATGGATGTCAATGGAAATATTCTTGATAGAAAATCGATGGGCGAAGATTTGTTTTGGGCGATTCGTGGCGGCGGTGCTTCCAGTTTCGGAATTGTTCTTGCATGGAAGCTGAGGTTGGTTCCAGTCCCGGAAAGAGTTACTCTTTTCACGGTGAATATAACTCTGGAGCAAGGTGCAACGGATATATTCTATAAATATCAATACGTGTTACCAAAATTTAATCGTGATTTACAAATGAGAGTTCAACTTAACACCGAAAATGTAGGCAACACCGCCAAGAAAACCGTTCGAATGTTGTTTAATGGTATTTATCAGGGTCGTATCGACACACTGCTCCCATTGTTGGACCAAGGTTTCCCAGAGCTCAATGTGACACGAGAAATTTGCGAAGAAGTACGAATGGTCCAGACCACCCTTCAGTTTGGAGGCTTTACCACCTCGACCCCAACCGAGATTCTTGCGAACCGATCAGCCATCCCCAAGGTGAGCTACAAAGGAAAATCAGACTATGTGCGGACTCCGATCCCCAAAAGCGGGCTCAGAAAACTCTGGAGAAAGATGTTTGAAAACGACAACTCACAGACTCTCTTCATGTACACATTTGGTGGGAAGATGGAGGAGTACTCAGATACAGCACTTCCGTATCCGCATAGAGCTGGGGTGTTGTACCAGGTGTTCAAGAGGGTGGACTTTATGGATCAGCCTTCCGACAAGACTGCGATATCGCGCAGACGGGTAGCATGGCTCCGAAGCTTTGACAAGACTTTGGAACCGTACGTATCCAAGAACCCGAGGGAGGCGTATTCGAACTACAATGATCTTGATTTGGGCGTTGGAAGTGCTACTTATGAAGAAGCAAGTGTTTGGGGAGAGCGGTACTGGAAAAAAGAGAATTTTAAGAAGTTGATTGGAATCAAGGCTAAAGTTGATCCTCATAATTTCTTTAAGCACCCACAAAGTATACCAGTTTTCTCTATACATCTCTAAGACATGTAGAAGAAAGTTCAGTTTCACTTAAGCTTTTGTTATATTTCTTTCATTTAAATGTAATAAACTTTAAATGTAATAAACTGGTAATAATCAGAAGTTAAAGGTGTTTATTCTGTCAATCTCTTTTATTTTTGGAGCCTTGTTATATACCAACAATTGAAATGAAGCTCTTATCTCCATTGATTTAACAAAATAAAATGTGAGATCCTGAAGTTGGTTTGTAGAGATGGGAGATGATCAAATAGGAAGTATCGTTAGGGTAGGAAAGGTAGGAAACAATAATAAGATGATATGTGGCAAAATTGAAAAACATAAGGAGTGACATTTTAGTCAAAACCCATCGTCTTCAAAAAAAAAACACAACATCCGCAATTTATTTCGCTTTTCCGTATACCAAAATCTACCATTTTCAAAACCACAAACTACCACATGACAACCAACATCACCACTATGATCGCCACCATCTTGCCGGAAACAAGATCTGAATCCACCACCACCTTTAACCACTTGTTGCATTTTTCATATCTGAAACCACCATTCCACCATTCACCGCCACCGCAACTAGTTTCTCCACAGTGTGTCACAGTTCTTTCTCCATCCACCGTCGTTAATCGGAGTTCTTTTGTAAGTTGTATTTTTTATTTTCATTGTGTTTTAGGTTATCAAACTTCAATTGTGTTTTTTACCTCATTATGTTTTAGTTAAAGTCCTCCTTTTCATTTTTGTTATTCTTGATGTTAAAACAGAGGCATGACCGTGTTAAAAATAGAAACATGACCATGTGAAACCCGTTGCGTTTTAGACATTAAGTTTACATTTTAGAACCGAGTGCAAAGAACACGATCATGCTAAGACAGAAGCATGATCATGTTGGAATAAAGGCATGACCATGTTAAAACATAAACATGACCATGTTAAAATCATTTGCATTTTAGAACCTGTAGTGAAATTTTTTTATTTTGGGTTTCATTACGTTTTAAAACCTGGATTGCAAAAAACATGATCATGCTAAAATAGAAACATGATCATGTTGGAATAAAGGCATGATCACGTTCAAACCCATTGCATTTTAGAACTTGCAGTGCAATGAACATGATAATGCTAAGACAAAGGCATTACCATGTTGGAACCAAGGCATGCCCATGTTAAAACTCCATTGCTTTTTAGAACCTGGAGTGCAAAATATTTGATTTTGGGTTTCGTTTTACTATAACCTGGAGTGCAAAGAACATAATCATGCTAAAATAGAAGCATGATCATGTTGGAACAAAAGCATGACCATGACCATATTAAAGCATAAACACAAACATGACCATGATAAAATTAACTCAATTGCTTTTTAGAATTTGCAGTGCAAAATGTTGATTCTGTGTTTCATTGCATTTTAGATGGAGTGTAAAAGAACATGAGCATGTTAAAATAAAAGCATGATCATGTTGGAACGAAGGCATGACCATATTAAAACATAAACAAGACCATGTTAAAACCCATTCTTCAAGCATGATCATGTCAGAACAGAGGCATGGCCATGTTAAAACAAAGGCATAGCCATGTTAAAATAGAAACATGACCATGTGAAACCATTTAGACCTGAAGTGTACGTTTTAGAACTTGAGTGCAAAGAACATGATCATGCTAAAACCGAAACATGATCACGTTAAAACAGAGGCATGACCATGTTAAAACATAAACACAACCATCAACCATGTGAAACCCCTTGCATTTTAGAACCTGGGTTATAGTGTGTTGTTCTATCCCTTACGTTTACGTATCTGCGTTTTCGATAAAAAATCAAAAGTATAGAATAGTATACTCGTTTTAAAGATAAAAAACGCTCATGTTTTTATGGTGCAATTTTTATAAAAAAATAATGTCGTATGAAAGAGTTACTAATGTTTTAAAAACGACAGGGAATTGGAGGAGGGAGAAACTATTGACTTGGAAGAACTAGGATAACCTTAATGAAAACTCATGCGCCTCCCATTTTGACCAATTCAACCCATTTAATCTAAGCCATTAATTACTTAGTGGATGATCAAGATTACTTCCTAACTTTCATACCCAAAAAATTTTTCTAGTACATTCTGACCCTTGTAATGTATTTTTCAAACTTATGTTAAAAATTGAGTGTTGGCTATTTGTAAAGCGAACTCACTATGTTATTTTTACAAAATCTGACATGAAAAGGGAATTAAATGGAGTCATGTTCATTTATGCAAACTATTATTTTTTTTAATTTTATCTACCATATAATTTTGTTACTCTACTAATTTATAAAATTTAATTTTCTAAAAATTTCTAAACATGTGATCTTATCTAATTCGTAAACCGTTCATTGTGACTCCCACCATTAAAACGCAGATCCAAGCTGCTCTTTCCTGCGCCAAGAAACATGGGTACGACCCGTTTACATATTCATGATTATAAAGGGAAATATGGAGTTAAATATGGACAACTCACAGACTCTCTTCATGTACACATTTGGTGGGAAGATGGAGGAGTACTCAGATACAGCACTTCCGTATCCGCATAGAGCTGGGGTGTTGTACCAGGTGTTCAAGAGGGTGGACTTTATGGATCAGCCTTCGGACAAGACTGCGATATCGCGCAGACGGGTAGCATGGCTCCGAAGCTTTGACAAGACTTTGGAACCATGCGTATCCAAGAACCCGAGGGAGGCGTATTCGAACTACAATGATCTTGATTTGGGCGTTGGAAGTGCTACGTATGAAGAAGCAAGTGTTTGGGGAGAGAGATACTGGAAAGGAGAGAATTTTAAGAAGTTGATTCGAATCAAGGCTAAAGTTGATCCTCATAATTTCTTTAAACACCCACAAAGTATACCCGTTTTCTCTACACATCTTGAGATATGTAGAAGAAAGTTCGGTTTCACTTAAGCTTTTGTTATTTTTCTTTCAATTAAAAACTGGTAATAATCAGAAGTTAAAGGTGTTTCTATGGATATCTTTTACTTTTGGAGCCTTATTATATAATATATACAATAACTCCCTTGATTTAACAAAATAAAATGTGAGATCCGGAAATTGGCTTATACACATAATGTGTTTTTCAAACTTATTTTTAAAAATTGAGTGTTAACTATTTATAAATAGGACTGTGCTTTTCAACCAAAAACCGAAACCCAACCTGAAATAACCTATATCCGAACCCAAACTAGAGCTAACACGAAGGACTCGTACCCGAAATAACCCATACCCAAACCCGAATCACAATAAACGGATAACCCGAGGGGTCTATTCGGATAACCCGAAAAACCGGAAGTAAATACTTGTTAATCCCAATATTTTTAAGGTAATATATTAACCTGCCATTCAATAGAGTAATATACCAGTGACGCGACGCTCTGACACGCACCCTTCAATAGCCCACACAAATCACTAGTAGATCAAGTTCAGCTTGTTCAACTTGTTCATTGAATATCCCACCCAAATTCAGAAGTGTATAACAGATAACGTCGTCGCCGACGGGGGTTATGGCCTGTCGGAGATGGCTTAAGCTGGCCGATGGCCTTGTGTGATGTCTACGGCCCAGCTACGTGCTCACAAGTCGTCGGTAACCTCATCGAGGCACGTCGCCAACACAGATAACATCCTCAAATGTCCATTTCTCCATTTCTTCGATTCAGGTCCCCTTAGCTCCATTTCAAAACCCCGTTAAGCTTCCAAATTGCAACTCAAACCTATCAAAGCCTGCAAAACACAAACCGTATCAAAGTAGTGCATTGAAGAACTCAAATTTAAATAATTTAGCAAATCTAAACTTGAAAAGCTAAGACGTTCAACAACCTATCACCCATTAACCTCAATTGTAAACACCCAATGCCCAAGTACAATGTAACACCTCGAAAATTCATGTCCAATATTATATCGACACGTGTCATGGACTTTAAACGTGTAAAAGATTACTTATGATGGACTAAAGTTGACAAACAAAGAATCTACGTGCGTAAAAGGATTCAAAGTGTCAACAATGGACACTACAAAAAAAATGACTTTTGGGGACTGAAAAATCAGTATCTAATGCGTTAGAATCAGTCCCTAATGGTTATCAGGGACTGATTTGCCAGTCCCCAGCCAGTCCTGGATACCTAGTACAAGATACTAGTTTTAACAACTAAGAATCAGTCCCTATTGTACAACACCAAACAGGACTAATAGTCGGTCTCAGATACATAAAAATTCAGTCCTAAACTTACCTCCCGGTACCATGTCATTTCAGTCCCCGATGCATTTCTTCGATGACTAAAAAATTAGTCTCGGATACTACGATAGTTTAGTCCCAGGCGTATTACTTTAAGGACTGAAAATCGGTCCTATAAATATGTCTGTATTGTCCCTAATAAGTTTTGTTAAGTTCGGGATTCCATGTCAAATCAGTATCCAATAAGATTTTTAGAGACTAAAAATTAGTGTCAAGTACCACATGATTTCGGTCCTTAATATGCTTCTATTAAGTACTAAAAATTAGTCTCACATACTATGTTATTTTAATACTTAATATGTACTTTTAGGGACTGATAATCAGTTTAAGATAACAAATACATTTAGTCTCTAATATGTTTATTTAGGGTCTGAAAATTAGTCGCTTAAGTTAGTCCCAAATATCTTTTTTAGTGACTATCTTTTAGTCTCTAATACTATGTGTCACTTTAAATATGGATTTTTACATACTGAAAAATAGTTGCAAATACAATTTTAGTTGAGTCCCTAACATGTATTTACAATTCCTAACAACTATATTCTAGGACTAAAAAGTAGTCCCCGATAGAATTTATAGTTTTATATATTAAACCATTCTCATTAACACAACATTAATATTATTCGTCAAAATAATTCTAGCTTTCTTAAATTCACAATAAACTCAAGCATTAATGTCATAACAATAGCCAATGAAAATCAAAATAACACCACTTCAACAATTCTGAAATTTAGAAGAGTATTAGAGAAAAAAAAGTAATAAACGTCTTAACTAACTGCCTAGATAGTGTTGTCACTTTCGTTGTGTAGTCCATTCAAACCATCATCTTCACCAGCATCATTTGTAGATATCGTGCTCTCGAAATCTGGATATTTTCGGCTCAAGAACTCTGTCACTCTTTCGTATTTTTCGTTACTCTGTTTCAATTCCTCCTTGAGTTCAGTAACCTCATTTCTCAAATCTTCGTTCTTAGTGGAATCTCGTTGAGAAGATTCGACTGCCGATTTCATCCAGTTATCTTTTTTCCTTAACACAGGACCATCACCTACCTCCCATGCTGATTGTATTGTTTTAGCCCTGCCACATACACTTTTGATGGCTTTTCTCTCCACGTCGTGTTCCATAGCAGTAGTAACGATGGTTCCTTCGGTATTCAATCTAGCCATGGCCGCCTCTTTATGTTTACAAATATTATCCTAACATAATAGAAGGTAGAAGAATAAATTTAAAACTTTTTGAGACCCAAATAAATATTTGACAAAAAAATCTAATTCAAAAGCTTTTACTAGGGAGATGCTTACATATATAATACGTGAATCTTCATTTAGCCATCCGTTTTTCTTGTAATTATAGTGTAGCTTGTAGTAAACTTCTAATGGGCTAGGTGGCAACTGAGTCTCGGGATTTCTCTGCCATCATAAAACTTATATAATGAAGAATTAATATATTCTAAAAAAGAGTGAAATCAATCTTTTTATAACATATATAAACCTACTAGTTGCTTATTCAAACAAGTGAAATTTTCTATAACATTCTACTACTACATAACAATAACTTATTAAATTACGGGTCGAAAAGCGTAAACTTACAATTTGAATGCATGATTGGCTATCGACCGAGAGCCCCCCGCTTATATTTACTTGTTTTCTTCTGTTAAGTTCCATTTGATCACTATATTTCTACAAAATTAAAAATCAACATACATGTCAGAACCTGAATAAATAAGAACATAATTAGTGAATATAAATTATGATTTGTAATTAAATCAGCATACTAACCCGGGTTTTTTCTGACTCCCAATAGTCGCATAGACGATTCCAATCGTCTTGATTCCGACAATCACCATGCATATTAGATCTTGCCAACCTTGGATTATACCCTTAAACGAATGAATTATGAATCATACGAAGCCAATTGTGAAAGAAAGTGAGAGATTACAAACTACAGGGGTTAAATGTGTCAGCATGTTTAAATTATACCTCTGAGTGACCTTATAGCGAACTCGAAGCTTTGTAACGATTAATTATGCTCACTAGAATAAGTAATAAAAATTTCACAAGGTTTTGATAACGTATGAGAAAGTTATGCTATCATTCGTATTTGAAGGGTTAAAAGCATCAACGTTGAATTTTAAGACTTTTCGGTGATCATATGAATAATTAGGACGATAATTAGTCAATAAGAAAACCCTAATTGTGACACCCAAGTAATTCTGCACTAACCCTAAAATTTTTAGAATGATCAGAATCAGGATTAGGGCCCCTAAAACTCGAGGGGGGCAAACCCTAGCTGATAATTATCTAAATTAAAACGTTGCACAGTTCTGATTGGTTAAATTCTTGAGTCACCAAGGCTAGTCCCGAGTCTAGGCAGCCTATGAATTAGACTGCTTAGCTTACGGACCGTAAGGGGTCAGGCATACGGTCCGTAAGGGAGACCCAAAAATTACTATAAATAGCCGACATTGGCACTTAGCTTCTGTTGTTCAAACGTCGCACAGATTCCATCTGTACGTCGAGTTATAGCTGTTACACTACAATTAAACACACACACAATCACGAGGTGCTGCCGCAATCAGGGTAATAACTCGATCGCTATTACGATTCAACGTCCGATCGATTATAACTATCCAACGATTGTCCGAGTGCTGCTCAAATTGAGCTTGTACTTTGTTATTCATTGTGATTTCAACTTGAATGTTTGAGTGCTGTTCGAATTCGGACTATGCTCTGTCATTCGTTGTGAATCCATTGGATTATTAAGTATCGCACTTGATAATAGTTGTGAGGGTTTAATCTCGTGAATTGACGTAACTGCTGAATTAGTTACTAATCCCGTTGTGTGTGCATTGTTATTTAAATTAGGTTAGCAGGCTAATCAGTAAAGCTTATACTATGCTCGTAAATATGCAATGTGAGTCATTCTCTTTTTATCAGTTGTTTTACAAAACTCCAAATTATTTTCAAAGTGATAGTTACAGTGATTAAGTCTATGTAATCACCAAGTTACAGCCGGTATGTGGGGTTTTGTATACATTACTTGTTTCCCGTCACACTTGGACAAACGGGTGGCCAAGGGGTGATCTGACCACAGTCACAGACACCATTGGACAAATGGGCTAGCCAATGGATGGTCGAGTGACAAATACTGTGTGTAGTTGGTTTGATATCAGAAACATTGTAATTCCCCTTAATACTGTAGATTATAACAAACGAGTCGTTTTCAGCAAAATGAATGATTCACTCAGTATTTTCCCGCTGACAAAACCTTTTTCAAACATGTTTCAGGTGATCTGGTATGAGCAAAGAAAAGTGCCGTGAAGCACTCCCAGCTTAGAAAAGTGGCTCAATGTAAATAAATAAATGAACATGTTTTGAAAATAAAGATTTCCCTGAGAAATCACATTATTGTAAATTTCGGGAATTTATCCCTAAGTTATGAAACGAGCAGTTTAAATTATTTGAAAGATCCTGTTTTTAAAAAGACTTCCGCTGTCGCTTAAATTAAATACCACGGGGTTCCTGTCCCGCGGCTCCTGAAACGGGTCAAACCGGGTTGGGGGCCGTGACAGGAAAAGGTGGTATCAGAGCCACTGTTTTAAGCTTACTGATTAAGCTCACTATTTTAATTTAAGTATTTAGAAAAAAATTTATTTGTCATTCTGTGAATATATGCTTATTAACTGATTAATTATTAAAATTACAGTATGGGTAAACAAAAGATTTCTGCTATCTACCGCAAATTAGATAGTACACCTAAAGAACAGGGAACCTCTTCCTCCAAATCTTCCGTCAAGTTAGAGGAAGGAATCTTTGTCCGTAAGGCAAATTATGAAAACCCACTTACACCGGAGAAAAGGAATTTGATTATTAGGAAGGGTCAAGAGAAAAAGAAACCCCAAACCAAGAAAGTGAGGTTTAACCCGGAAATTCAGGAAACTAACAGTAATCCACCAGGGGAAAATAACTTAGAAGAAAAATGGGCAAATCTGTATCTGCTCGCTACTGTAGCAGAAAATGCAAATCTTTAAAACTCTAAATCTAGAAATAAGTACTTCCCAGTAAATAAATAAATAAATCTGAGTGTGTTCTGTTTGCTGTTATATTGTACAAATTGGTGTGCAATAAAAATGTTTATTTGTTAAACTTTGTTCCAAAGTTTTAACTTGGCATTTTTGTGCATTTTGCATATATACTACACAGCATGAGTGAGCTATCCGAGGCGTTTCAGAACCTCAACCTCTATCCTGTGCCAATTGAAGTCTCCCACAACTTCGCTGGTTACATTGCTGACATAGAGGAACCTCTGGAATTCCAAGCTCCACCGCTGGAAAAAGCAAAACCTAAAAAGAGAAGAAGATATGTAGGGTGGCGAAAAGTGCGCAGAAGGAAACCTAGGAGACTCCCTAAAATAGAAAATCCTATGAGTGTAAGCAAAGGAAAAGAAATAGAAACCGGAGAAAGTTCCAAACCAGCAGAAATAGGGATAGACCTAAAACAAAAGGGAATAGAAATCGGAGAAAGCTCTAAACAGCCTGAAGAAATCACATTCCAGGACGAAATAGATCGCCTACTGGATAATTGTGATGTACTAGAGCCTATCAACGATAATCTCTTCTCTTATCCTGCTACAGCCCAATTCCCAATAAACCTAGGACCCGCTATTCCAGACCCACTAGTTCACACCCGACCATTAGGCCAAATGGAGAAATGGTGGACCAATGACTGGCAATTCCAAAATATAGTCAATAGTCCCTATAGTTTTCTCCCACAGTTTGATCCAGAACCTATCCCTAATCCGCCAATGAGCTATGAAAATTTAGCTGAACTACGTCAGTTTGGTGAAGAACTGATAGGCACCGGGAATAGGATCTGGGAAATGGGGGAGCAGATCTCTTGGAAGTACGACGAGAGGGAGCGTCGTTACTGAAACTGCCAGTGAACCAAAAAGATAGGAGGGGTTTGGAGAAGTTTGTTTGTATTATAACTAATATAGTAAAACTGACTCTGTAAAATGGGCAATAAAACACTGTAAGATAAAAAGTGTGTATTGAAGCAGGTATAATATATAAAACAAAACAGAAGTCGAGGTATCGACAATTTTGGCTATGCTTGCATGTTATACTGATCTATGTGTTTATCTGTGATTTTGGTATCAATAATTAGACACTAATAATTTTTATTAATACTAATTAGCAGATGGAAAACGCTAATAGTGAACCAGTTAATGAAGTAAACCAGTCTGAGCAAAATCAGGAAGATCAATATATAACTAGACAAGATATTGAGCACTTTATTGCTCAAGGGATAGCCAATGCTATTCCAGAAATTGTGGCTGCTGTTCAAAAACCTGCCGAACCACAATTAATTCCTAGTAAACGTACTCCGGAAGATAACGGCAGTAACAGCATAAATGGAGGCGGCAATCATGACGATCATGATCCGCAACAGGCCTCACCCCCTAAGAAAATGAAAGCTGCAACGCCTGGTTGCACTTACAAAGAATTTCTTGCCTGTAAACCCGCAGAATTTGCAGGTAATGAAGGGGCAACTGCAACACTGCGTTGGTTAGAGAAAACCGAAGCAGTAATTGCAATAAGTAAATGTGCTGAAGAAGATCAAGTGATGTATGCGTCAAACTTGTTCAAAGAAGGGGCGCTAGAATGGTGGAACACGGTGCTACAAGCAAAAGGAAGAAGGATGGCCTATGCGATGAATTGGGAAGAATTTAAGAGTCTTGTAGAAAGAAAATTCTGTCCCGAATACGAGAAGGAACAAATGGCAAACAAGTTCCTGAGCCATCGTATGATAGGTGTAGACTGTCGAGGATATACTTCGACATTCTTCGAATATGCGAGAGTGGTACCTTCCCTGGCTTCGCCAGAACCGGTACTTATTTCTCGTTATATTTGGGGATTAATTGGAGAAATCCGTAACATCGTTAAAGCTGCGAGACCACGCACGGTTGACGATGCTGTGGAATTAGCTAATACCTTAACCGATGAACTAGTCCGCACCAGAGAGGAAGATCGCAAGAAGGAATTGGCTCAGAAGATTACCCAAGGATTTCGCGTGGGTAATAATAATAATAAGTTCAAAAAGAGGGGAACAGGGCAATCCTCATCACTCCTTTCTGCAGAAATTGCAAGAAGAAACACTATGGACAATGCAATGTAATTTGCAACTTTTGCAAGGCAAGAGGACATCGGGAAGAAGACTGTAGAAGGAAAACAAAAATTTGTTATAACTGCAGAGAAACGGGACATTTCCAATCTGAATGTCCTAAGTTAGCTAAACCAGCAGACAGTAGAGCTAAAACGACCGAAGGAACTACTAAGAAAAATGCACGAGCATTCCAGTTGACCACTCAAGAAGCCGACCTCATTCCAGACGTGATAGCGGGTACGTTCTTAGTGCATAACGTCTATGCAAAAGTATTATTTGATTCTGGTGCAAACCAAAGTTTCATTAATACTGCATTCTGCCAAGCTCTTAACTTACCTCTAACTACCCTTAGGCAGATCTTTACTGTTGAAACGGCAGATGGAAATTCTGTCAACATAGACAAGGTTTTGCAAGAAGGAAAGATACAATTGTTAGGTCATAAGTTTTCTGCAAACCTGTTACCTATGAAATTAGCCGGATTCGATGTAGTGTTAGGAATGGATTGGTTAATAGCCAACCATGCTCGAATCCTGTGTGATAAGAATTCCGTAGAACTCCGTACCCCCACAGGAGAAGTAATTCTAATTACAGGAAATAGACCTCGAAAGCCACTGAAATTCATTTCAGTAATGAAATTGGCTAGTTATTCAAGGAAACAAGAAATGGTGTATATGATTTCTGTAATCATCAACACTAAAAATAAGGAACTCCAGGACATCCCTATAGTTTCAGAATACCCAGATGTTTTTCCAGAAGAATTACCTGGTTTACCACCGAATAGAGAAGTAGAGTTTAGAATTCATCTAATTCCAGGTACTACACCAATAGCTAAAGCACCTTATCGATTAACACCTACTGAAATGCTAGAATTGAAAAAGCAGTTAGATGAATTACTAAGCAAAGGATTCATACAACCTAGTTCATCCCCTTGGGGTGCACCAGTGTTGTTTGTGAAAAAGAAAGATGGATCAATGAGGATGTGTATCGATTATAGGGAATTGAATAAAGTTACAATTAAGAACCGATACCCATTACCTAGGATTGATGATCTTTTTGATCAATTGCAAGGAGCTAGGTATTTCTCTAAGATAGACTTAAGATCAGGATATCACCAGCTGAAAGTGCAAGAGGAGGACATACCTAAAACTGCTTTCAGAACTAGGTATGGTCATTATGAGTTTACAGTCATGCCCTTTGGATTAACAAATGCTCCAGCTGCATTTATGGACATGATGAATAGGATCTGTAAACCCTACTTGGATAAATTTGTGATCGTTTTCATTGACGATATACTTATTTATTCCAAAAGTCAGGAGAACATTGTGAGCACTTGCATACACTCTTAACATTGTTAAGAAAGGAAAAGCTTTATGCCAAATTCTCGAAGTGTGAATTCTGGCTACAAGAAGTGCAATTTTTAGGTCATATGGTGAATCACGAAGGAATTCACGTAGATCCTGCTAAAATAGAAGCAATCACAAATTGGAAGGTTCCGCAAACAGTTATGGAAGTTAGAAGTTTTCTAGGCTTAGCTGGATACTATAGACGATTTATTAAAGATTTCTCTAAAATAGCTGTACCTTTAACTAAACTAACCTGTAAAGCTGTTAAGTTTGAATGGGGATCTAGACAAGAGGAAGCTTTTAGGATTCTAAAACACAAATTAACGAATTCTCCAATTTTAGCTTTACCTGAAGGAACCGAGGATTTTGAAGTATAATGTGATGCTTCAAAATTAGGATATGGATGTGTGTTGATGCAACGCAAAAAGGTAATTGCGTATGCCTCTAGGCAATTGAAAAAGCACGAAGAAAATTACACGACTCATGACCTAGAATTAGGAGCCATAATTTTCGCCCTTAAAATTTGGAGACATTATCTGTATGGAAGTAAGTTTACTATCTATACGGACCATAAGAGTTTAAGACACATATTTGGGCAAAAAGAGTTAAACATGAGGCAAAGAAGGTGGATGGAAATCCTAAGTGATTACGACTGTGATATTCAATATCACGAAGGAAAGGCGAACGTAGTAGCAGATGCCTTAAGTCGTAAATATCATGAAAAGCAAAAGCGAGTCCGTGCTCTTAGGTTAAATCTACAATTAGATTTAATGGAACAATTGAAAAAAATTCAGGGAACGGCAATCAAGGACGATGCCGAAGGAATGAAAGGTTACCTAAAAGAATTAGAACAAGGAAAAGATGGAATTTGGAGATTCCACAAGAAACGAATTTGGGTACCAAAACAAGGAGAATTAAGAAATAAGATTTTAGAAGAATCTCATAAATCAAGGTATACTGTACATCCAGGGAATAATAAGATGTACCAAGATTTAAGAAATAATTTTTGGTGGATAGGTATGAAAAAGGATATAGCCGAATACGTATCTAAGTGTCTAACCTGTTCACAAGTTAAAGCCGAACATCAGAAACCTTCAGGACTACTACAACAGTTAGAAATGCCTGTATGGAAATGGGAACTCATAACAATGGATTTTGTTACTAAGTTACCCAAAACCAGAAAAGGCAATGATGCTATTTGGGTAATTGTGGATCGATTAACCAAATCAGCTCATTTTCTACCAATGAAGGAAACCTTTAGCATGGAAAGGTTAGCCAAGTTGTATGTAGATGAAGTAGTATCCTTACATGGAGTCCCACTCTCCATTGTATCGGATAGAGATAGTCGTTTCACTTCCCGTTTCTGGACAAGTTTCCAGGAGGCAATGGGAACCCGACTTAATTTGAGTACTGCATATCATCCTCAAACGGACGGACAAAGTGAAAGGACGATACAAACCCTGGAAGACATGCTCCGAGCATGTGTAATTGACTTTGGTGGTAATTGGGATAGCCATTTACCATTAATTGAATTCTCCTATAACAATAGTTATCATTCGAGCATCAAAGCTGCTCCATTCGAAGCACTGTATGGACGCAAGTGCAGAACTCCCGTTTGCTGGGCAGAAATAGGAGAAAGTCAGTTATCAGGTCCAAAGATTGTACAAGAGACTACGGACAAAATAACTCAAATCAAGGAAAGATTGAAGACAGCTAGAGATCGTCAGAAGAGCTATGCAGACAATCGCCGTAAGCCATTAGAATTTCAAGTCGGAGACAAAGTACTTTTGAAAGTATCTCCTTGGAAAGGAGTAGTACGATTTGGTAAGAAAGGAAAACTGAGTCCAAGATATGTCGGACCATTCCCAGTGATCCAACGAATAGGACCAGTAGCTTATCGTTTACGACTACCAGAAGAGTTAGCTGGAGTACATGATGTGTTTCATGTATCCAATCTCAAGAAATGTTTATCAGACGAATCCCTGGTAGTACCTCTTTAAGATATAGAGGTAAACGAAAAGCTGAAATTCGTAGAGAAACCCTTACAAATAGAAGACCGGAAGATCAAGTTTCTCAAACACAAACGACTAGTACTAGTAAAAGTCAAATGGGAATCCAAGAGAGGACCAGAGTATACTTGGGAACTGGAATCAGAAATGAAGTGAAAGTACCCTCATCTATTTCAGTAAATCTCGAGGACGAGATTTTTCTTAAGGTGAGGAGGATGTAACAACTGCCACTAAATTCAATAATTAGGACGATAATTAGACAATAAGAAAACCCTAATTGAGACACCCAAGTAATTCTGCACTAACCCTAAAATTTTTAGAATGATCAGAATCAGGATTAGGGCCCCTAAAACTCGAGGGGGGCAAACCCTAGCTGATAATTATCTAAATTAAAATGTTGCACAGTTCTGATTGGTTAAATTCTTGAGTAACCAAGGCTAGTCCCGAGTCTAGGCAGCCTATGAATTAGACTGCTTAGCTTACGCACCGTAAGGGGTCAGGCATACGGTCCGTAAGGGAGACCCAAAAATTACTATAAATAGCCGACATTGGCACTTAGCTTCTGTTGATCAAACGTCGCACAGATTCCGTCTGTACGCCGAGTTATAGCTGTTACACTACAATTACACACACACACGATCACGAGGTGCTGCCGCAATCAGGGTAATAACTCGATCGCTATTACGATTCAACGTCCGATCGATTATAACTATCCAACGATTGTCCGAGTGCTGCTCAAATTGAGCTTGTACTTTGTTATTCATTGTGATTTCAACTTGAATGTTTGAGTGCTGTTCGAATTCGGACTATGCTCTGTCATTCGTTGTGAATCCATTGGATTATTAAGTATCGCACTTGATAATAGTTGTGAGGGTTTAATCTCGTGAATTGACGTAACTGCTGAATTAGTTACTAATCCCGTTATGTGTGCATTGTTATTTAAATTAGGTTAGCAGGCTAATCAGTAAAGCTTATACTATGCTCGTAAATCTGCAATGTGAGTCATTCTCTTTTTATCAACTGTTTTACAAAACTCCAAATTATTTTCAAAGTTATAGTTACAGTGATTAAGTCTATGTAATCACCAAGTTACAGCCGGTATGTGGGGTTCTGTATACATTACTTGTTTCCCGTCACACTTGGATAAACGGGTGGCCAAGGGGTGATCTGACCACAGTCACAGACACCATTGGACAAATGGGCTAGCCAATGGATGGTCGAGTGACAAATACTGTGGGTAGTTGGTTTGATATCAGAAACATTGTAATTCCCCTTAATACTGTAGATTATAACAAACGAGTCGTTTTCAGCAAAATTAATGACTCACTCAGTATTTCCCCGCTGACAAAACCTTTTTCAAACATGTTTCAGGTGATCTGGTATGAGCAAAGAAAAGTGCCGTGAAGCACTCCCAGCTTAGAAAAGTGGCTCAATGTAAATAAATAAATGAACATGTTTTGAAAATAAATATTTCCCTGAGAAATCACATTATTGTCAATTTCGGGAATTTATCCCTAAGTTATGAAAGGAGCAGTTTAAATTATTTGAAAGATCCTGTTTTTAAAAAGACTTCCGCTGTCGCTTAAATTAAATACCACGGGATTCCTGTCCCGCGGCTCCTGAAACGGGTCAAACCGGGTTGGGGGCCGTGACATATAACTTGGTAATTAATGTAAGAACATGTCTAAACATGTTCAACCCGACAATTTTCAGTTTATGCTCGGTTCGGAACCGAAAGTTGCAAAAGTAGACTTTTGCTTTGACTTTCAGTTTTGACCCATTAGAGCATAGTTTAGAAATACCTTAGAGTTTTATTAGGACCAAATTACATGTTAGTATAACCCTCTGTGATTATACAACTTGGTTCCTTAGTTATCCGATTCATATACATGTTTCCGTTATATGCCTAAATGTTGACCAATATGCCCTTTTGACCTTAAAGTGATATTTTTGAAAATGTTAAAGAATAGAAACCTTTATTACTGAAATATAAACATGTCCCTAAATTTTCACATCAGTTTGAGGCCTAGATTAGGAGTTATGCTCAATAGCGTAATTAGAAAGCTTTTTATTAAATAAACGGCCTAATTAGCATAAAGCCTATCTAAACCCAATTTTTGATATCAAACTTTTTACCTACTAATGTAAAATAATATTATGGGATTTTTGAAGATTTTTATTTATTTTTTGGCTGAGCATAACATAGGGTTATAGCTTTAATTCGGTAATTGTCGGTTTTGCCCTTTTGGCCTATAAAATGAGTTTTACATAACATTTTGATACCAAACCTTTTGCTACTGATTATATATGATAAATAAAACATTTTAAGCTTTCTGGAATGATAAAAATATCAACTTTTCTTATAAAGCCCGGAAATCGCTTAAAATCGCCTTTTTACGCGTTTTTAACGCATAGTATAAGTTAAAACTATTTTTAACATATAAGGTTTGATACCTACTGATATTTTAAGTAAATTTTCATAATTAAACAATAGGCAAAAGTTTTTAACTCAGAATTCTAATTTTGACCTTTAAAGCTTGTGTTAAATTACCAAAATGCCCCTTCGGTGCATAGTTTGGTTATGATTAATAAATTTCACATATATGCAATACCATACTGATATAACTTATTAAAGTAAGTATTTTTACTGATTATATCAGACCTGAAACTCAGATTTATATTTAAACTCTTTTAAAGCTTTAAAATGACCAAAATACCCCTACGGGGCATAATTTGAGTTTAAATTCATTTTGGGCATAATGGAAGGTATCCTACTGATATCACAACATATTTAAGGCATATTAACTTAGGAAAGCTGTTCATGATTCATTTGGTTACCCGTTACGCACTTTTCGCGTTCGGTACGGTTTATGTAACTAGTTTGCATAAATTAGCCGAAACGGGTCAAACCTTATCATTTTTATCTCAAAATCCAGAATGTGTTTAGTTTACCCATATTAAACAAGTATACAAGTTGGTCGGGTCTAAACCACATTCTAATCCGGTCTTCACTTAATCTTGCGTTTTGAACCGTATCAAAGAGGAATACTGTCATCATGACGACATTCACATGCTAGAAGTGGAGTTTTACAATCTAAAGATGACGGGGTCTGAAATCGAGGCGTATACGAAGAGATCGAATGAATTAGCTATCTTGTGTCCTACTATGGTGGATCCTCCTATCAAACGTATCAAGCTGTATTTCAAGGGTTTAGTGCCAGAGATTCAGAGCCATGTGACTGCAGCTAACCTTGGTACCATCCAGCAAGTCATTCGATTATCCCATCACCTCACTGATCAGGCAGTTGAGCAGAACAAGCTGCCTAATCGTATTAGTGCTTCTACCACTTCAGATGCTCCTAGCGACAACAAGCGCAAATGGGATGGAACTTCGAGCAAAGGTTCTACTTCTGTTCAGTCTCAGTCTCAGCAGCGAAGGACTGACGATTACAAGAGCCCCGGTCAGCAGTCTGCAGGGAATCAAGGACAGGGTGGATACAAGGGGAACCACCCTAAGTGCAATCGATGTAGTATGCACCACAGTGGGCCGTGTAACAAAGGTCGTTGCCACCGATGTAACAAGCTTGGTCACGCAGCAAAGGAATGCAGGAGCCCATATCCTGCAAATCAGAATCGTCAGCAAGAGCAGCAAGCTCCACAGAACCAGCAGCAACAGCAACAGCAGGGTAATAAAGGATGTTTTCAGTGTGGTGCTGAAGGCCACTTCAAAAGGAACTGTCCCCAGCTAAACCGGAATCAGAACAACAACAACAACCAAGGGAATGGGAACAACAATGGGGGTAACAATGATGGCAACGGTGCCAGGGGACGTGTTTTCATGATTGGTCAGGGTGAAGCGAGGAATGATCCCAACGTTGTGACGGGTAAATTCCTGCTGGATGACTTCTTTGTTACTGTTTTATTTGATTCGGGTGCCGATACTAGTTATGTGTCCCTAAAAGTTAGTCAGATGCTTAAGCGTGCCCCCTTCCCCTAAACACCAAGCATGTTGTAGAACTAGCGAACGGTAAAAGTCTCGAGGCCACACACGTAGTTAAGGGTTGTAATCTTGTCCTAGCTGGTCAGACCTTCTCTATCGACCTTTTCCCCATCGTTCTTGGTAGCTTCGACGGCGTCATTGGGATGGACTGGTTGTCCCAACATCAAGCGGAGATTCTTTGCAAGGAGAAAATCGTCCGTATCCCCCATTCAGGTGATGAACCTCTCATTGTTCGTGGTGATAAGAGTGGTGTTGTCGTAGACATCATCTCTTTCCTTAAGGCCCAGACGTGCTTATGAAAGGGCCACACAGCTATTCTAGCCCTCGTTACTGACACCTCCACGAAAGGGAAGAAGATAGAAGACATTCCTATTGTACGTGATTTTCCTGAGGTATTTCCCGAGGAATTACCTGGTCTTTCGCCTCATCGTCAGGTCGAGTTTGAAATCGAGCTAACTCCTGGAGCAGCGCCTATAGCTCGTGCACCTTATCGTTTAGCCCCATCGGAACTGGAGGAACTATCTACGCAACTACAAGAGCTCTTGGACAAGGGTTTCATTCGTCCTAGTTCTTCGCCCTTGGGAGCTCCAGTCTTGTTTGTGAAGAAGAAAGATGGTACCTTTCGAATGTGTATAGACTATCGTGAACTCAACAAGGTGACCGTGAAGAACCGTTATCCTCTCCCGCGCATCGATGACCTGTTCGACCAGTTGCAAGGGTCGAGCTACTACTCTAAGATTGATCTGAGATCGGGTTATCATCAACTGAGAGTCCGAGATGAGGACATATCTAAGACGACATTCAGGACTCGCTATGGACACTACGAGTTCCAGGTCATGCCTTTTGGGTTGACTAACGCACCTACGGTCTTCATGGATCTCATGAACCGAGTGTGCAAACCTTATCTGGATAAGTTCGTTATTGTTTTCATCGACGACATCCTGATCTATTCTAAGAGTCGGGAGGAACACGAGCATCATCTACGACTTATTTTGGAACTCCTTTGAGCAGAGCAGCTTTATGCTAAGTTTTCGAAATGCGACTTTTGGCTTCGTGAAGTCCATTTCCTAGGCCACGTGGTAAATAAGGATGGGATTCATGTGGATCCATCCAAGGTTGATTCGATCAGAAACTGGCCTGCACCCCGTACACCAACCGAAATCCGCCAATTCTTGGGTTTGGCGGGTTACTACAGAAGGTTTATCAAGGATTTCTCAAAGATTGCGCAACCTCTCACCTCACTAACACAGAAGGGTGTCACCTATCATTGGGGTGATGCACAGGAATCTGCGTTTCAGCATTTAAAGGAGAAACTTTGTAGTGCACCTATTCTCTCGTTACCTGAGGGCACACACGATTTTGTGGTCTATTGCGACGCGTCAATCCAAGGACTTGGTTGTGTGTTGATGCAACGTGAGAAAGTCATTGCTTATGCATCACGCCAACTTAAGGTTCACGAAAGGAACTACACTACCCACGACCTGGAGCTGGGAGCTGTTGTTTTCACACTCAAGATATGGAGACATTACCTGTACGGTACCAAGTGCACCATCTACACCGATCACAGGAGTCTCCAGCATATCTTCGAGCAAAAGGAGTTGAACATGCGACAACATCAACGGGTCGAACTTCTGAATGATTACGAATGCGCGATCAAGTACCATCTAGGCAAAGCCAATGTTGTGGCCGACGCCCTCAGTCGAAAGGAGACTAAACCTAAGCGTGTGCGTGCATTACAGCTTACCATCTACTCTAGTCTTCCCGCTCAAATTCGCGATGCTTAGGTTGAAGCATTGAAAGCAGAAAACATCAGGGATGAGTCCCTGCGAGGATCGAAGAAACGGTTAGAACAAAAGGAAGACGGTGCTTATTATGTAACAGGGCGCATCTGGGTTCCACTCTATGGTAACCTACGTGAGCTTGTGATGGATGAAGCACACAAGTCTCGTTACTCAGTACATCCTGGTTCGGATAAGATGTACCACGATCTCAAAGCTACGTACTGGTGGCCCCACATGAAAGCTAACATAGCAACCTATGTTAGTAAATGTTTGACTTGTGCAAGGGTCAAGGTTGAATACCAGAAGCCATCAGGTCTACATCAACAACCAGAGATCCCGACATGGAAATGGGAGCAAATTTCCATGGACTTCATTACTGGCTTACCTAGATCTCAACGAGGAAACGATACCATTTGGGTGATAGTAGATCGACTGACAAAGTCTGCACACTTCTTGGCAATCAAATAGACGGATAAGTTCTCTACTCTGGCCGACGTCTATCTTAAGGAGGTAGTCTCGAGGCACGGGGTGCCAACCGCTATCATATCTGATCGTGACGCGCGTTTTACCTCTGAGTTGTGGCAAGCGATGCACAAGTCTTTTGGCTCGTGTTTAGACATGAGCACGGCGTATCATCCACAGACGGATGGGCAGTCTGAACGCACCATCCAAACCCTTGAAGACATGCTTCGAGCATGTGTTATTGACTTTGGTAACGGCTGGGAAAAACACCTTCCATTAGTGGAGTTTTCGTACAACAACAGTTACCACACTAGCATCCAGGTTGCTCCTTTCGAGGCATTGTACGGACGAAAGTGCCGATCACCTCTTTGTTGGGCAGAGGTTGGCGACAGCCAAATCACTGGCCCAGAACTCGTAGTAGACACGATAGAGAAGATTGCTCAGATACGACAACGAATGGCGGCAGCTCGTGACCGCCAGAAAAGCTATGCTGATAAGCGCAGGAAACCACTCGAGTTGCAGGTTGGGGATCGAGTGCTACTTAAAGTCTCACATTGGAAGGGTGTAGTTCGCTTTGGCAAGCGAGGCAAGCTGAATCCACGCTATGTTGGACCTTTCAAAATCATTGAGAAAATAGGCAAGGTAGCCTACAAACTGAACCTACCTGAAGAACTCAGTGGAGTTCACAACGTATTCCATGTGTCAAATCTGAAGAAGTGTCTGTCAGATGAGACCCTCACAGTTCCTCTCAAGGAGCTCACCATCGACGATCAGCTGCGATTTGTGGAGGAACCAGTAGAGATTACTGACCGAGACGTTAAGGTTCTCAAGCGTACTAGAATACCCCTTGTTCGAGTTTGTTGGAACTCCCGTCGTGGCCCAGAGTTTACCTGGGAACGAGAAGACCAGATGAAACACAAGTATCCCTAGTTGTTCGAGAAAAGTGAAATCACTACTGAGGCTGAAGCTACTATCTGGAATTTCGGGACGAAATTCCAAACCAACGGGGGAAGGATGTGACACCCCAGAAAAAACCAGGAACCTATCTAGCTTTCTCAGTAACTATGTGCTAAATTTCAGGACGAAATTTCTTTCAACTTAGGGATGATGTGACAACTCGTATTTCAAACCTTTCGTTGTACATTGATGTAACTTGTTTGAACAATATGTGCTTACGTGATACGTGATTTTAATGGAATGTTTGTTATATGATTATATGTGTAATGTAATGCATGTATATAATGTAGTCGCACAACACGAATTCGATCGCACAAGCCTTTAGGCTTTTGCCTCGCACCCTTCTCGGCCTACCCTTCTTGTACTTGAAACCAAAAGGGCAGCCCATGATGGGTTCAGCCCACTCCCTTTACACGCATAACCCATGAGGAGGGTGTATACTCCTCATTATTTGCAAATCACACAACACACATAAACCCTACTCTCTCTTCCTCTCCTCTCGAAGCCGACGGCCACACCCCTCTTTCTCGAAGACTTTCTTGACTCGGATCATCCTTGTTCTATCTTCTAACCGGTTAGTGTTTCATGATAATTGTTTTGTTAGATGATATTGTGATTTATATGTTTCTACATAATGATTTACTAGTGAGATATCGTTGACTATAATAAAATTGTTATGGTTTGATGTTCATATAATCGGCTCGTATATGTAGTATTTTAGGAGTTGATGATGGTATGATGTTGATATTAATCAGGAACCGAATGCATGTTAATCAACTGTGATATGTTTATGTTCAGATGATTTGATGTGTTGTTATGTTAGGATGCATGTTAGGAAGCAAGAGCACGAGTCGTATTAATACGTCTAAATGATATGGTTGTTGTTTATGTTTTAATTATGATTAGGGTTCATAGGAATTTGATGTTAAAACCCTTGTTTGATCGATTATTGCATGTTTGGAAACTGTTAGTGTTGATTGATCGAATGGATAAGAAATAGGAAACTGTTGGATGATTGAAACCGATTGCATGAAATTAGGGGATTACACAAGTAATCGCACAAGGCCACCCTTGATCGCACAAGACCCAATCGGATCGCACAAGGGACTGGTCGCACAAGGCAGTCGCACAAGCTTGGTGCAACTGTTTAAAGCCCACGGTATAACTCAGAACTGCATGATCGCACAAGACGTGTGGATCGCACAAGGCAGTGCCGAACTGCCGATCGCACAAGTCTTGGGCCACACACACTGTTTGGACTTCACTATGTTGTTGGGCCTTAAAGCCCAAACCCAGTCGCACAAGATTATATGGACCGCACAAGATGATTTCTATTATTCGTTTGGGTCGGGTACATGTTGGGTTGTTATGTTATTGGGTCGGGTTGTTTCAGTCGCACAACCCGTTGTGAGTCGCACAAGTTGTGTTGGACGCACAACAGGTTGGGCCGGACACTATTGGGCTTCAATTAGTGAACCGCACAAGGCTGTTGGGCCATAGACTTGTGCGAGCCCAATCATTTGAGTCGCACAAGTTAGGATACGTTATGTACTTGACTGTTAATGTGTAGAGTATGTTTGCCATGATCATTACGTGTTATAACCTGTTAGTTTATGTGTAAAACTTATGTGCACTACTTGAACTTAGACCTGACTCTTATGGTAACCATGTTAGGACGTGGTTGACCACATATAGCTCAAGTGACCTTTTCGTGTATCTGCCGAGCTAACCTAAGGTGAGTTCACACTTTCTATAAGGCATGGGATTCCCGGTGGTTTGGGAATGGGTTAAGAATTCTCCTTGGGTAGAATATGTACCTCCATCCTCCATGGGAATGATGACAACATTAAACCTGCGTATTCTCCTTGGGTAGATTACGTACCTCCGTCCTCCATAGGAAGGACGACAACATTTAACATGCTAGACCAAAACTCTATCATGAAGTCCCTCATTTTTATATCGACTTAATCTCCGGGCCAATGGCAAGCGGGTCATTAGTTAATAGCGCTATTCGGGTTGACAAGCCTCACACCGTGCCGGTAGGACGGGCATGTACTAATGGATCTGGGCACTTAGTCAATTATGATGGACATTGACGTAGGGCACAACTTTCTCAGTCAGTTGTCGATATGGTAACGGGTCTAGTGGTTAACATGGGGAAGCCCCCACTGGTTAAGGTTTGGGAAAACAAGGAAATTTGTTAACTCATGGATTACAAATGAACTTATGGTTTTGGAACAACTTTAAAATGGATAACCAACTGTGAACTCGCTCAACTTTGTTGTTGATTCGTTGCTACATGCCTTGCAGGTCGTTAGGTGCTTAGCTGGAGCTTGCACGAGAAGGAGAGATCGTTGTGGGACATGGACTGTTGAGTTCCATGTTAAACATTTGAACTTTTAAACTTATGATTTGGTTTTACACTTTATGCTTCCGCTGATAACTTGAATTTGGTTAAATTGTTTTGGACACCAATTATATTGTGGTGGGTTTTATCTTTATTATATATTGTTCAATATGATTGGTGGCTTGATCCTGGTCATGTCACGCCTCCTGCAGTGATACTCCGCTAGTGGAATTTGGGGGTGTGACAGACCCGAGTGATCCATATTTCTTACCTCCAAGTCTTGGAATCCCAAACATGGATTATACTTGTCCTGACCCTATCCTTGATCCATATTATTTGCAACCATAGAATCCTTGGATACCACTTCTGTTAAGGTTCCTAGCGTGGAAGATATCGACTAACCGCCAAAACCTTCAGTACTATACCGCACCCAGTGACCAAGGAGGAGACTTTCAGGACTAAGATGAAGAAGAAACTTCTTTTGTTATATTTCTTTTCCCTAATAGTCCTTATATGGAGAAATTTATCTTGTAGTCCCTGCGTGGATAATGCTGTTTCTTTAAAGACCCGTCTAGGGCATTATTGTAATTTTTTGACTTTCATGAGAAGTTCCTTTTAATTTTATTTGGCACTAAGCATAAACATATATATAATATGTCCTAAAATATCTCAATTTAGGATTGTTCTGCGTTAAATATTAAAAAGAATCTTAAAGGTAAAACCTAGCCTATATGTCATTTTAGACATGGCCAAGATGGTAAAACCTATTCAAAAGATTCAAATCCTTGTTAACATCTGAAAACATGTTAACACTCTTGGCAAAATGTGATTCGATAAAATCACATAAGTCATCCTTAAATTGGGTTATTCCAATTCCCTTCTTATTTATATAATCATCCATTAGGGATGAAGTGCCTACGGGCCATAATTAATGTCCTTTGAGACTAAAGACAGTGGTGGTCTACGACTCCCTGTCAAGAAAAGGTAATAAACTTTGATTCAAGACTTAATGCCTCGATTCTATAAAATCCTGGCTTATAAATTAACTCTGTCCCTGTGACTTGGCCTTGTGTGCTATTATTTAATTATAATTAAAGGATTATTATGATAAAGATCCTGAATAAATATACCTAACAAATTAACCAAAATGGTTATTAAGAACCATGGTTAATAAATCGTCAAGAACGATAGTACTGATATAAACTTCTAAATAAACCTTGTCATTATTTTATACAGCAATTAAGCTACATGGCTGGGTCAGAAGAAGTTAACAGCCATCCCTTGGAAAATCAAGAGAATACTAGGATTATTATCACCATGGAAGAGCTCCGAACACTGATTGACACAGCTGTATCTAAAGCTGTGGATAGGCAATTTAGGTAATCTAGTGGGACGCACAGTAAGACCTCATCAGTACCCCACTCTAGATCTCACCCTAAGACACAATCTGAGGCTCATAGCAAGCCACCCTCTACACAACATAAGCCCAAGAAAGAGGATGTTCAACATTCCTCGAATCAACACAGTGTTCCATCCAAAAGGATAGTATTTGATAATGAACCACGTACCAAGTCCTGTACTTATAAATATTTTGTCTCCTGCAAACCCCGGGATTTCACTGGGGAGAAAGGAACGATTGACTGTATGACATGGTTGGATGAAATGGATACAGTGGTTGATATCAGCGGTTGTGCTGATAGGGATGTGGTAAAGTACGTATCTCAATCCTTCAAAGGAGAGGCACTAGCATGGTGGAAGTCTCTCATTCAAGCTGCTGGAAAGGCCCACTCTACAATCTGACATGGGATCAGTTTGTTGCTCTTATTAAAGAGAATTATTGCCCTCAATATGAGGTTGAGAGGATTGAGTCAGACTTTTTATAGTTGGTGATGAAAAACTTAGATTGTCAAGCTTACCTCACCAGTTTCAATACCCTGTCTCGATTGGTTCCGTATCTGGTAACACCGGAACCCAAACGAATTGCTCGTTTCATTGGTGGTTTAGCCCTAGAGATCAAGGCCAGTGTCAAGGCATCTAGACCTGCTACTTTTAGGTCAGCAGCTGATCTATCTCTGTCTCTTACCTTGGACGCGGTCAGGCTAAGATCGCTCAAGAATTCGGATGAAGGGAAGAGGAAGCGTGAGGACGAGGACTCACGACTCTCAGATAAGAAGCATAAGGGGAACTCCGAGCACAAAAAGAGTTCCGGATTTAGGAAGGATGATCAGCAATCGGGTGAAAAGCCCAAGTGTAAAGTTTGTAAGAAGCGCCATTTAGGAGGTGCAGATACGAATCGAAATCCCAATCACAGCCGAGGGCTTGTGGGATTTGTAAGTCTTCTGAGCACAAGACAATAGACTGCAAAAACATAAAGGATGCGACCTGCTATAACTGCAACGAGAAGGGGCACATCAAGTCGAACTGCCCTAAGTATGCTAACAAGCCTGAGGAGGTCAAGAAGACCAATGCAAGGGTCTTCCGAATGGATGCACGAGAAGCTGTTCAGGACGATAATGTAATAACAGGTACCTTCCTTATAAATGATATTTACGCAAGGGTGTTATTTGATTCAGGTGCTGATAAGTCATTCGTAGATAATAAGTTTTGTAAGTTGTTGAATTTACCTGTTAAAACCCTAAGTGTGAAATATGAGGTAGAATTGGCTGATGGTACTTTAGAGACAGCCTCAACTGTGTTAGATGGATGCTTTATATCCATTAGGAACCACTCCTTCCCGTTATCCTTGCTTCCTTTAAAGTTAGTCGGTTTCGACATAGTTATAGGAATGGACTGGTTATCTCATAACCAAGCCCAGATCGTTTGCAACAAGAAGCAAGTGGTGATCAAGACTCCGTCTGGTGAACCACTTACCATACAAGGTGATACCCAGTATGGACTGCCTGAACAAGTGTCTATGCTTAAGGCATCTAGGTGTTTGAAGAAGGGTTGTGTCATTTATATGGCACAGGTAACTATTGATGAACAGAAGCCCAAGATTGAAGATATCCCTATCATTTCTGAGTACCCAAAAGTTTTCCCTGAAGAACTACCTGGTTTACCACCAGATAGGCAAGTAGAATTCAGAATTGACATCATCCCTGGAGCAGCGCCTGTCGCAAGAGCGCCTTACAGGTTGGGGCCAACAGAAATGAAAGAATTGAGGACCCAACTAGATGATTTATTGGCCAAAGGTTTTATTAGACCTAGTTCGTCTCCTTGGGGAGAACCAATCCTGTTAGTAAAGAAGAAGAATGCATAGATGCGTCTATGCATCGATTATTGCGAGCTTAACAAAGTCACTATCAAGAATAGGTATCCATTACCCAGGATCGACGATTTGTTCGATCAATTGCAAGGGGCAAGTTACTTTTCTAAGATCGATTTGAGGTCAGGCTATCATCAACTGAAGGTTAAAGATGAAGATGTACACAAGACTACATTTAGGACTTGTTATGGTCATTACGAGTTCTTAGTGATGCCTTTTGGGCTCACTAATGCACCTGCAGCGTTCATGGATCTCATGAACCGCATCTGCAAGCCCTACCTAGAAATTTGTCATCATCTTCATCGATGACATTCTCATTTACTCAAAGAGTCAAGCTGACCATGACAAGCATCTCCATTGCATTCTTAAATTACTTCAACGGGAAAAGCTCTATGCTAAGTTTTCGAAATGTGAATTCTGGCTTCGTGAAGTCCAATTTCTTGGACATGTTGTTAGTGAGCGTGGTATTCAAGTGGATCCCGCTAAAATTGAAGCCATCATGAGTTGGCAAGAGCCAAAGACGCCCACGGAGATTCGCAGCTTTCTAGGCCTAGCAGGATACTATAGGCGATTTATTGAAAACTTCTCAAGAATTGCAGCACCCCTGACTTTACTAACTCGCAAGAATAGCAAGTTTGACTGGGGTCCTAAGCAGCAAGAATCTTTTGATATTCTCAAGCAGAAGTTGAGCAATGCTCCTGTATTGACATTGCCTGATGGAATCGAAGAATTTGTGGTATATTGTGATGCATCACACACCGGTATGGGATGTGTGCTTATGCAGAAAGGCAAAGTTATTGCCTATGCTTCTCGACAGTTAAAGGTACACGAGAAGAACTACACCACCCATGACTTGGAGTTTGGTGTCGTTGTATTTGCCCTAAAACTATGGAGGCATTATTTGTATGGAACCAAGTGCGTGATCTATTCCGATCACAAGAGCCTTCAACATTTGTTCAATCAGAAGGACTTAAACATGAAGCAGCGACGATGGATGGAAACTTTGAATGATTATGACTGTGAGATACGATACCATCCAGACAAGGCAAATGTGGTTGTCGATGCCTTAAGTAGAAAGGAAAGGGTTAAGCCCATAAGAATCAATGCCAAGAGCATTGAATTAAAGAATAGTTTGAATGAAAGGTTGTTAGCCGCTCAAAAAGAAGTTGTTCTAGAAGCTAACTATCCTGAGGAAAAGCTAGGAGTAACTGCTGAGCAGCTATCTTATGGCAAGGACGGAATCCTGAGATTAAATGGACGAATATGGGTTCCAATTTATGGAGGACTTCGGGATGTAGCCAAATTTTTGACGTGCGCACAAGTCAAAGCTGAACACCAGAAGCCGTTAGGTTTGCTACAACAGCCTGAACTTCCCACCTGGAAGTGGGAGATGGTGACTATGGATTTCATCACCAAGTTACCAAAAACAAAGAAAGGAAATGATACTATTTGGGTAATAGTGGATAGATTGACTAAGTTAGCCCACTTCCTACCTATTAAGGAAACACACAGCTCAGATAAGTTAGCTCAGCTGTACGTGGATGAGATTGTATCTCTCCACGGGGTGCCAATATCTATTATCTCTGATAGGGATACAAGGTATGCATCCCATTTCTGTAAAAGCTTTCAGCAATCCCTAGGCACCCGACGAAACTTCAGCACTGCATATCATCTGCAAACGGATGGTCAAAGTGAGCGAACAATTCAAACATTGGAAGATATGTTAAGGGCTTGTGTTATTGATCTAGGTGGAAGTTGGGATAATCATCTTCCATTGATCGAATTTTCATATAATAATAGTTATCATTCCAGTATTCAAGTTGCACCATTTGAAGCCTTGTATGGAAGGAAGTGCAGAACGCCCGTTTGTTGGGCAGAAGTTGGAGATGTCCAACTAACAGGACCTGATATAGTCCTGGAGACGACAGACAAGATTTTGCAGATAAGAGATCGTCTCAAAGCTGCCAGAGATAGGCAGAAAAGCTACACAAATAAAAGGCGTAAACTTCTAAATTTCGAGGTAGGTGATAAGGTTCTGCTTAAATTATCACCCTGGAAAGGGGTGATGCGATTTGGTAAGAAAGGTAAGTTAAGCCCAAGGTATATAGGACCATTCGAGATCATCGAATGTGTCGGAACAATGACTTATAATTTAAACTTGCCTGAAGAGCTCAGTGGTATTCATAATGTATTCCACATCTGCAATCTGAAGGAATGTCTAGCTAATGAATCGCTAGTCATACCACATACAGATGTGCACATAGATGAGAGCTTGAAATTTGTTGAAAAACCTTTGTCGATCGAGGATCGACAGGTTAAGAAGCTTCAAAGGAAGCATGTGCCAATTGTAAAGGTTAAATGGGATGCCCGTAGAGGTCCCGAGTACACGTGGGAGGTAGAGTCCACAATGAAAGAAAAGTACCCTCATTTATTTCAGTAAATCTTGAGGTCGAGATTTCTTTTAAGGGGGTGAGGATGTAACACCTCGAAAATTCATGTCCAATATTATATCGACACGTGTCGTGGACTTTAAATGTGTAAAAGATTACTTATGAGGGACTAAAGTTGACAAACAAAGAATCTACTTGCGTAAAAGGATTCAAAGTGTCAACAATGGATAAATGTACCTTTCAATAACCCTACACGATGTTTATACCCTTAAACAAATGAATTATGAATCATACGAAGCCAATTGTGAAAGAAAGTGAGAGATTACAAACTACAAGGGTTAAATGTGTCAACATGTTTAAATTATACCTCTGAGTGACCTTTTAGCGAACCCGAAGCTTTGTAACGATTAATTATGCTCACTAGAATAAGTGATAAAAATTTCAAAAGATTTTGATAACGTATGAGAAAGTTATGCTAACATTCGTATTTAAAGGGTTAAAAGCGTCAACGTTGAAATTTAAGACTTTTCGGTGATCATATGAATAACCTGGGACTTAACGAAGTTGGTTTATAACTTAGGGTCCTTAAAAGTCAAGTTTGGGGGTTAAAATGTAATAAAATCATGTTAAAATCAAGTTTGGAAGGACCAGGGACCTAAATTGCAATTCTATCAAACTTGGTAACCTGATGGGAGAGCCATACCGGCCGCATAAGACTCCCTTATGTCTTACGTGGGCCGTGTGAGATCTGCAGGTGCAGAAAATAAGCACAGCTGCCTGTTCCAGCCAGTTTCACCGACTTTAAAGCCTGGTTTTTGATTCTAGGGGCTTGTTTGATGGTTTATGTTGGCCTAGGGACACTTAGGATCATCTGAATCACCTCCTAGGTACATTTGGAATGATCTTAAAGCTCTAGAAATCCTATATAAAGGCCATGAGTTAAATTGTTCAAGTGCTCATTCACTTGCAACAACTCAAGCACTCATTTCTGGAAGTAGCTGGCCTTGGGAGAAGATTGAGAAGTGTAGAAAAGATAGCAAGGACCTTAAGTAAGAGCTTTAATCCCTGTTTAGTCCTTTTAATTAGATTATAAACCAAAAAGTCAACCCGTTGTAATTAAGGTTTGACTTAGTGATTAATCACTAATGGTCCAGTCAATTCTCGAATTGAAAGTACCTATAAGTTGGTAATTATGTGGGTAATAAACCCTTAAAAGGGTACTCTCTGATTCCCACTCTAAGTAGGTCAATTGTGGGTCAAACTTGATTATAAAAAGTCAACAGAAAACAATTTTGCAAATAAACACATAATTAACAATGTAGAAGCCATGCAACCTGTTTTATCATCCATATAACTTGGTAATTAATGTAAGAACATGTCTAAACATGTTCAACCTGACAATTTTCAGTTTATGCTCGGTTCGGAACCGAAAGTCGCAAAAGTAGACTTTTGCTTTGACTTTCAGTTCTGACCCATTAGAGCATAGTTTAGAAATACCTTAGAGCTTTATTAGGACCAGGTTACATGTTAGTATAACCCTCTGTGATTATACAACTTGGTTCCTTAGTTATCCGATTCATATACATGTTTCCGTTATATGCCTAAATGTTGACCAATATGCCCTTTTGACCTTAAAATGATATTTTTGAAAATGTGAAAGAATACAAACCTTTATTACTGAAATATAAACATGTCCCTAAATTTTCACATCAGTTTGAGGTCTAGATTAGGAGTTATGCTCAATAGCGTAATTAGAAAGCTTTTTATTAAATAAACGGCCTAATTAGCATAAAGCCTATCTAAACCCAATTTTTGATATCAAACTTTTTACCTACTGATGTAAAATAATATTTTGGGATTTTTGAAGATTTTTATTTATTTTTAGGCTGAGCATGACATAGGGCTATAGCTTTAATTCGGTAATTGTCGGTTTTGCCCTTTTGGCCTATAAAATGAGTTTTACATAACATTTTGATACCAAACCTTTTGCTACTGATTATATATGATAAATAAAACATTTTAAGCTTTCTGGAATGATAAAAATATTAGCTTTTCTTATAAAGCCCGGAAATCGCTTAAAATCGCCTTTTTACGCGTTTTTAACGCATAGTATAAGTAAAAACTATTTTTAACATATAAGGTTTGATACCTACTGATGTTTTAAGTAAATTTTCATAATTAAACAGTAGGCAAAAGTTTTTAACTCAGAATTCTAATTTTGATCTTTAAAGCTTGTGTGAAATTACCAAAATGCCCATTCGGTGCATAGTTTGGTTATAGTTAATAAATTTCACATATATGCAATACCATACTGATATAACTTATTAAAGTAAGTATTTTTACTGATTATATCAGACCTGAAACTCAGATTTATATTTAAACTCTTTTAAAGCTTTAAAATAACCAAAATACCCCTACGGGGCATAATTTGAGTTTAAATTCATTTTGGGCATAATGGAAGGTATCCAACTGATATCACAACATATTTAAGGCATATTAACTTAGGAAACCTGTTCATGATTCATTTGGTTACCCGTTACGCACTTTTCGCGTTCGGTACGGTTTATGTAACTAGTTTGCATAAATTAGCCGAAACGGGTCAAACCTTATCATTTTTATCTCAAAATCCAAAATATGTTTAGTTTACCCATATTAAACAAGTATACAAGCTTGTTGGGTCTAAACCACATTCTAATCCGGTCTTCGCTTAATCTTGTGTTTTGAACCGTATCTTCTTTTAAAACTAACCGGTCTAAGTCTAGGCTTAATTAAAGACCCGTTAGGAATCTAAGAGGTTATTAAAAACCTTCATTCCAGATTAGGAGGCCGGTAAAAGCTACTTGCACTTGCTGTTTGTGATTTATACTTGCTCAGGTAAATACTTTTAACTTATTTTCCCTTATACGGGCTTGGGGTACGGTATATAAAATACCGCTTGGTGGGGCATTGAATTGTTAATCGTATGAAGGTTAATTCATTGAGATGAGCCGTTTAATCTGTTTTATTTTCTTAAAACCTTTGGGGGGTTAATGACCATGTCCCGGATATCTTTGGCATCATTATAATAAAATGGCCACGTCTTAAGCACGGGGTGTAGGCATACACCTGCCAGTGCATGTATATATAAAAAGGTATATCCGCCAGATTCGAGAATAACTCGTCGCGGGACTATATCATGTGGTGTGACTATTAATCTTTAACCCGGTATTCAGCCCGGACTACTGAACGCATAACGAACATGTAATTCTTTTACAAGTTTATATATAGATAATTATCCCAAGTTATAAAAGAACTTTTGTGCCATGTGCATTCAAATCAATTTTCTTAAACTCTTTTCAAAATGAGTCGGTTAATTGTATTTACTAGTGTAAACTGACGTATTTTCCAAAAAGGCTAAGTGCAGGTACTAGACGAAATAGGCTGGCTACTCCTGGCATCAGTAATCAAGTCTTGCAAGCTTTAGATGTTAAAGTCTGTTGAACAATTTTCCTTTTTATCTTTCGATCCGCCTGTGGATCCATTACAGTCCGCTGTGATACTTTGATATTACTTTTTATTTGGTTTGTAATGTGAATCATCTTTTTTGCTTCCGCTGTGCATTTAAATTGTGCTGTTTGACTATGATGATATCAACTACGTCATGATACTCCCCACCGGGCCCACCGGTAATACGTGGAAATATCGGGGTGTGACAGACAACCTTAAAGCAAATAAAACCAAGTGTAAATTACAAGTTTTATCCTTTATCTGTATACCACATTTCAGGCGGTGTCCTTTAGCTTCAAAATTAACAAGTTTTATACTTTATATTTCAAAATCTTGCACGTTGTGTCTTTTGGTACGAACCCTAGTTAAATTTCAACGTTAAATGTAGTCACATAGACCCCACATGAGGGAAAATTTGTGTTTCTACCCTTTCAATAAAATATTAAATATATATTTATACAGCGTTATTTCTCCACTCACTCACTCTCCCTCACCTCTCTCTCTATATCATTCTCTCTCTAAAAACACCACCTGCCACTACCATCTACCACCCACAAGCACCACCTTCTAACATTGCTTTCTACCACTGCTTTCTACCGCCCACCCTGACTAACCTACCCTCTCTCTATCCATCTCCCAGCACCACAACTTCAAAACCCCAAACAAAACAAACTTAAAAGACAACACCACCGCCACATCCAGCAACCGCCCTTTTTGACCCAGAACCGCCGCCCCACGTATCTGATTTTTGACACCAATTTCTTGGATCTATAATCTAATTCTCAGTTTCTTCATGTTTCGTTTGCAATTTTGGTTTAGTAGTGTCGGGTGTGTCATAATTAGCTATATGAAGTTTTGTCAGGGTTTGTGTGAGGGTTTATGTGATTTGTTGATTTCACTGTTTTCTTTTGTCGATTTACGTATATGAAGATGGTGGTGTTGGTTGCTTCTGGTGGATACAGTGGTGGTGGATGGTGATGTTGACGGTGATGGATGTGATTGCAGATGATAAAGAGTCGTAGTTGTTGGTGGTGATAGGTGGGGGCGGTAGTTGCTAGTGGTTGGTTCTGTGACGGATTTGGTTCGAAAATAGGATTTGTGAGTTGCAGGATCTGAAAAGCCGGTTAATTGCCCATGATTTGATTCGAGTCGGATAAGGCTGTAAAGGATGAGTTAGATTAATTTTTTAAATCTGATTTTGTTTTATTTATTAAATAATATTAAATAAATGAGTAAAAAGTCTAAAATACCCTTGGGTGACTAGATTTAACAAGAAAAATTAACTAAGTTAGCATCAAAGGACACAACCTGCAAGATTTTGAAACATAAAGTACAAAAATCATCAATTTTGAAGTCAAAGGACACCGCCTGAAATTTAGTATATAGATAAAAAACAACACTTGTAATTTACTCTAAAACCAAAAAGCACAAAGTACAACTAACAATACATAGAAATATTGTAAAGTATCTATTATATATAATAAATGAAAGTTATTTGGGCCACGTGTCGATAGATGAGGGCTACCTTTTTTCCCTTTTCCCACCCAACGGTACCACTCCCCTCTTTTATCTATCTCATCTCTCATTTACTCATTTAGGGCTTCCCCACTTTCTCTCTCGCTCTGCTCTATTGCGATCGATGTTCAGATCAACGCTCTGAATCAAGGTTAGATTATCAATAACTTCCGTTCTATAAGTGCCAATCTTTGTTTTCATTGTTCACTCATTCGATCTTCATGCGTCTTTACCTATGGTTGTGCTTTGGCTAGGGTTCCGCTGGGAACTTGACGATGGAGATGATCAGAGGTTGTCGGCTCTGTGGCCTGCAGTTCTCTTGGTTAATTTTTGGTCAGGTTTGCTGTTCAATTTTGATGTTCACTTATCTAATTTTCATTTTATTTTTATACTTTTATATGATTTTGAGGTCGATTGAATGGTTATGCTGTAATGGATTTTAGGTTTAGGGTTAGTTATAAATATATTTTTTCATTTTTCCATCTTGAGTTTTAGGTTAGGGTTTGTTTTATTTTTGGGCTTCTATATGATTTTGAGGTCGATTGTTTGGTGACTTGCTATTGTTGTTTGTTGTTGTTTGTTAATTAGGCTGCTGACATCACCGACCGACTCCAACGAATTCGAAAGGTTGTAGGACTATGAGGACCAACTCAAAGATTCGAACGACAAATATCAGGTGTTTTTAGGTTTCATTTTTTCTATGTTTTACTTATTTTCATATTATGAAATTTGTGAAATAAGGTAAAAATGGCCATTCTAGTTATTTGTTAGATGTACATATTCTACAGAATGTTTTTTGGTTGGTTTCTTTGTCTTTGATGATTTGTTAGATGTACAGATTCTACAGAATGTAGTTAAGAGCCGCACATAAATCTGACCAGTTATGGTTTTAGTAAGTATCGGTAAATTGTCTTTGATTTGTTATTGTTTATTCAGATGATTGCATTGGTGTACCATGTGATTACGAGTAGATTGATTTTGATATGCTTGTAGTTTTTGCTTTTCACAATCTGTTTTGTTAGTTTATTCACCCATGTTTCATTCATAGATCTCTATAATCCATATTTATGGTTTCAAATCTGTTTCCTGGGTTATTTACAGTTGTAGCACACCAAATATTTGTTACTTGTATTGAGTTGGTATATTGGGATTAAATACTGAACTGGTGGAATTACAGCAAGTCCAGGTTATGCTTCACGCTGTCTCGATCTCTTTGGAGGCGGATAGGTGGCTTTGGGAGGTCTGAAAAACAGAATTGATAAATTTAGGGAAAATGGGATTGAAAGATGATAACCCAACAGTTGAAGATCACAGCTTCGATAAATTCAGGGTTATTTTCAAATAATGCTTCCTAGATGTTTGAAGACTGACAAATGTCCAAAGAAGCAGCACTGTGGACATTTCTCGGTCTTTGTCGGTCTTCAAACATCTAAGAACCATTATTTGAGAATACCCCTGAATTTATCAGAGCTGTAGAATGAGATCCTCCACTGTTGGGTTATCATCTTTCAAACCCATTTTCCTTAAATTTATGGATCTTGTTTTTCAACAGGGATGTAGTGCAATGATTCCTCTCAATTGAATAGGTGGACACTTGCTTCCTCTCAAAGGGTTATGGAGTGGTTATAACAGTTCATCATGCTAAGGACTGTTATAACTAACCACTGCTCCTTATAAAGACTGTTGGACTTAAAGACTGATGAGACCTATCCACTGTTGAAGACAAAGCCCTGTCAAAGACAAGCACTTATGTACCTAAGGCCTGATATTCTACCTTTGTTTATGTTAACAGTGTTTATATGTAACAGTATTTATCACATCAGTGTTTTATACTCTGTTTGGTTGTTAGATGTCATATCACTTCAGTGTTTATATGTAACAGTATTTATCACATCAGTGTTTAAAAGTTATCCACTGCTGAAAGACAACCTCTGTTTCTTCATTCTTCATGTTGACCACTGACTGACCAAACGTCAGTGTTTCAATCACTGTTGGCTATCCACTGATAGTTTAAAAACAGCAACTGCTCACATTTTTATTGTTGACATCCACTGATATTGACCATTAGTGGTTTCCCTAAAAAATAGCCACTGCTCACATTTTTATTGTTGATGTGGTTAATTAATGACAGAATGAAATTATCAAATAAAAACTAGAATTACAATGAAATTACCATTTTATCTAATCGTTACATTCCAATGAGATAAAAGTTCCTCCAACATTGTTTTGGTGATAAAAAATAAAGTTAAAAAAAAAATAAAAAAAAATTGTTGATGACAATTTCTTGCATATCAAATCAGTAATTAATGCTAATTTCTTTATCTTTGGACATTGAAATATGAATAATTGGAATTTCAAATTGATGGTTACTTTCTCTAAATTAAAGTTAAATTAAAAATTAGAAAAGTCATGATGACAATTTTCTTTCAAATCAAATCAGTAATTACTGATAATATCAATAACTTTTGAAATTCAAAATCTGCAATTGGAAATTTAAAATTGACGTTCTATTTCTTTTTTTTTTCCTACAAACGCAACATAGATTCATAAGATTAAAATTTATTCATTTATTGATGACATTAAAAGTCAAATAATTACATAACATACTGAACAACTAAACTTTTAAATCTAACAATAACTGTAAGAATTAAGAAACTTTAGCTTCAACTCCATCGATTGCTGAACCTCTTAATGTTTGTCCTTCAGCATCGCCATGAACTCCATGTCTCTATCACCGCACTCTATATTACTGACAACACAAAGCTCACGAACGGAAGTTGAAGGCATCCGCATAAGATCTCTGGAAACCTGCTGTCTCGTGTAGAGGCCAATTTGCAATCCATCAAAACATCTATTCAGCTCTTAAAGAGTAGCCCTATCTTGATACACATGTTCCTCGATTTGCCTGACAAAACGCTGCTTTAAATCATCTGATTTTACAGAAGTGAATGACGCCATTTCAATAAACTATATTACTCGACTTTGCTGAAAGTATGATATCTGTTGATGCATATTTTGTCTATCGCCTTCGTCAATCCGAGTTGTAGTGAAAAGCCGGAAGAAAGCGAAGCGCATAACGTTATATCTAGTTAGAAATGGCAAGGTGGCAAACTTGTAATTAATGTGAATGTTCATTAAGTTGCCTTGACCATATAAATAGGGTGTTATGTCATAGTCTTTAGAGGATGGGAGTTAGACTTTGGAGAAGACTTGGAGAGAAGATTCTAGAGAGAGAAAGTAGAGAGAGAAAGTAGTGTAAACGTGAATTCTTGTACCGGATCGTCAAATCTATCAATGAAATCACGTTAGTAGTACGTTATCGTGTGTTCGGTCACGTTCGTTCACGGATTCCGCATGTGAAACGTTCGTTACGCAATCGAACGGTCGAGAAAACCGGTCCTACAAGTGGTATCAGAGCTAGGAGCTCGATTGCTTGATCAAACACGTCGTTCTCGTACAGATTTCAGCCGATTCAGAGCCAAATCAGATCCGAATTTCATCAATTTCATCACTTTCTACTCATTCTTTACGTTTTTTACTGAAAAACGTCAAATTGAACAGGTAAATACGGTCCAAATCATCTGATTTTTGGATATATTGTGCGTTTTGTCCCGATCTAAAACCCTACCAAGTTTCAGCTCGAAATTCCGAGCCGTTTAGGAGTAATTGCGATTTTTCTGTCCGAATTTACGTAAACTTTCAGCTTGGAACCGCCTTTACGAACATCTGGAGCCGCTCGTATTTTAGTTCTGGAACCGCTCCAAAGTTAGATGTGGAACCGCTCGAAAATACTATCTTGAATCGCTCGTAATTGATTGGTGTGAACCGCTCGTAGGTCAACCTTTGAACCGCTCAAAAATCATAGGTTGAATCGCTTTTACTGACAATCGTAGGAACCGCTCATACGTCAACAGACTTGGGCTCGCTTATAGGAAAAAACTCAGAACCGCTCCAAGTGTCAGTTTGAATCGCTTATTAGTCACCTTCTTCACGTGTGGTCTGAAAAAGAAAAATACGGTTCATTCAAGTGATTGAGTCAACGTGCCTAGTTGTCATAGTTGGTGAATCATGTAGTAATCATAGCTGTCGGTTATTGTTTTACACCAAGCATCGCCCAAAGTAACCAATCCCAGCCCAACATCATCATATTTCACCGCCCATCATTTAATGTTCACCGCCCCATGTGAAAAAAAAAAAAACTTGAACCGCCCCATGTTGTAAAATACGGTCAAATCATGTTTTGTTGTTAGGTGAAGTGGGTTTGTAAGAGATAAAGGTGTTCACCGCCAAAAATTAAAAAAAAACAAACTATACAAAAATTTGAAAAAAAAAACATTATTAGTATATCAAAAATTGGGGGTATTTGTACTAAAAGTGTGCATTGATTAAAGCGGGTTCACGAATATTCGACAAACGAGTCTTAGATTGGTTCATTCACACATTGTTACGAATTCAATTAGTTTTGATCTAATCGGTTACTTGCTTGTTTGCAGGAAATCCACGGTAGTTTGTCGAGCATCGGTTATACGCACGAGCGAATTCACACTCGATCCGATCTTTGATAGTTATTTGATTGTGTGAAATTTTTGTATTGATTGAAAATCCGTTTTTGTGAATCTTTTCATTACCGAATCATGGATATGGATTTCTTTAATATGACTAAAGAAACACTTGACAGAATGAAGGTATTAAAGAAAGAATTTGATTCGTTTTCAGGTGATCCAGGAGAAAACACTAAGGATATCATTGGGAGATATAGACTTCTTGTTCATTCAATGACTAAAATTGGTATAACTAAAGAACCAGCAGAATGGGTTGAAAAATTTGTCAGTGCTTTTACCGAAAGATGAATGGGAAGATTACATCTTGAACCTGAAGAGTTCTGGAGAATTTTCTCAACTGACGATTTGTCCACTCGTTGAAAGAATTGAAGAACAGATAAGGATTAAAGATGAAAAGAAGAAAAACCAAAATGGTGATCAAAGGGCAAAGGAAGAAAAGGCTTCAAAAGTTGGAGAATCTGTGAAGAATGCATCAGTGTGTTTCAAATGTGACAACTTTAAGACTAATAATGACAAACTCGTAAAAGTTGCAAAAAGTTTGGCATTGGAGATCAAGAAGTTGACAGATGAGAAGCAAGCTGATGATAAACAGATTCTTATGATTCAGGAAATTTGTGAGAAACTGAAAGTTGAAAATGACAAACTGTTGGGTAATTTGAACAGTTTGACATTAGAAAACAAGGTTTTGAAAGAGAAAGAAAAAGACTTTGAAAGCAAAAAGAAATCCTCAGAAAATGAAGATTTTTGGATAAAACTTGAAAACAAAAATTTGAAAGCAAATGAAACAAAATTTCAAGAACAGATAAAAGTTTTAGTCAATGAAAAGTCTGTTCTTGAAAACATTAAGATTGAAAATGAAAAATTAATCAAGTCTCATCTTGAAAGAATATCTCAGCTTGAAAATGAGGCTGAGAATTCGAGAGCTAAAATTGATGAGCTTGAAAAGAAATTGAAAGGTTTTGTGACTAAATCTGACAGTTTGAATTTTCCCTGTCAAAACCAATCAATTCAATTCCAATAAGTGACAATGTCACAAACTTTGACAATGTCAAAGTTGAAGATTGTGATGAGAAATCTGATGATGAAAATACAAAAATTGAAAAACAAAAATTGTTTTTAGAATTAAAAGAAAAATTCAAAAATACTGTTTTGCAATCTACTGAAATAGGTGAATGTTCAAAGCAGAAACCTGTTAAGGAGAGTGTAGAACAAAAACAAAAAGTTAAAACTAAGAAAATTGTACAAAAAGAAAATAAAAGCTCATCAGATCGATCATCCAATCGCATTCAAAAAGCACAAAAATTGAAAAACGAAAATTCAAAAATTGTTGGTAATAAGTGGTGCAGGTTTAACCACAGTGCTCAAAAGCCAAATCCAACAATCAAGAAGAGGAAAGAGTATCACCAAGCCAAACAATGCTTTGATCTAAGCGTTTGGTATGACAATGGTGATTGGTATGATAACAGAGTGTGCTACAAATGTGGATATCAAGGACACATTGCTGTTAACTGCCAGAGACAGAGATTTGAGACAAGAAGATGCTATAATTGCCAAATCCAAGGACACATTGCCAGGGATTGCCCAAGGAAATCAAGTGAAAGATTGAGGGTTAATTCTCAAAAATTGGCAAAGAAACCAGTCACTGTCAAGCCCAGGGAACTGAGAGTTTCAGAACAGAAGGTCCAAGAACCTAAAGTTCAAGAAAAGAAAGTGAAGCTTTCTCAAGGGCAAAAAGACAAACTGAGAAAGAAGAGGAAGAAGGCCAGAGAATATCTGGAGAAGATTTTGTCCTCGGGTTCACCCGACAGATCGAATAAGAGTGCTGATGAATCAACTCCCTCAACTGCAAAGTCAAGCAAGTCGAATTCATCAGATGCAAATCTGAGGACAAAAGAGGAGATAAAGAAGAAGGAGAAAAAGGTCGGCGATGAATCTGACATGTCGAAGTCAGACAAGCCACCTTCAGGCGATGAATCTGGCTCGTCAAAGTCAGACAAGCCACATTCAGGCAATGATTCTGGTTCGTCAAAACCAGAAGAGCCGGTTATTGAGGTAAAATCTGAGAATTCAGGTTTAACAATGGATGATACGAACTTTCCTCCATTGATAAACAAGAATTCAAAATCACCCAAGGACAGTCAGGCTTGGGTGAAACTATTCAAATAGAAAAACCTGACTTGCCGGAGTTCCCAGGTTGGTAAGCGTGGAACATGAATCGGCACATTTCTTGAGAAATTTCACTCTGGTGATTTTTCGTTTTTTAAAAGATAAATCAGGGACATTAAGTTGTACTTGATTCATCTTTCCTACAAATAGTAATTTGAAGAACAATGTGATGAAACTCCATGTTTATGAAACAACACACAAAACTAATTTTCCGGAAAAACCATTTTGATTAAAACAAACTTAAGTGTTTTGAAATCACAATGGGAAAATAGTTTGTTGTGAGGGGGAGTTCTGATTGTTTACGCCAAGTGGATGGAGAATTGAAGTGATTCTCATCAAGTTGTCAAGTTTGTACAGTTTGTTTCAAATTTTCTCAGAAAATCAAAATTGAAACATATTTTGATTTTAGGGGGAGAAAAATTTTTAAAAAAATTAGAAAATTTGAAAATGTCAAAAACATTGGAAAATTTGAAAAATGAGTTTTGTTGTGAAAAAGAGGAAATGATAGTAAATCAGTGGACTATCACAGCATGCTAAAGAAATGTAATGTAAAATGTGATAAACGGTCTCACTAATGATGTGACGATAGGTTTTTATACATTTAGTAGATTTATTCGGGATATAAACCTAAAATTTCAAACTTGTGAAATTTGTGGGGAACACTACTTGGATATATAGGTAACCCCTGAAATCTCATTTGAAAGGTCTCGTATTCTGATATACTAGGTGTTTATACTCTATGATGTCTGGGGTATTATTCCGGGACTTCTGCTGAACGGTAGTTCTAACCTAGTCCTTGGCTAATACTTTCCGCAAAATGCTTGAAACATAGCATAAAGCCCTCAGCTGATTAGACAATAAAATTGATAATCATCTGTTGTAGCTGAAAAGATCCTCTAAAGGGGACACACTGCTAAGTCGAAGCTGATATCTCTCTGCTGAACGGAAGTTCTGACCTGAGATCCCCCAGTTCTCGCATCTTTCCCCTAATTTATGTACAGATATCATTGTAGTATTCTTGCCTATAAGACTGAATATTGGGATTCTGGATACGGGAGTATATTCAAGAGGTGGGACACATGAATCGAACTAAGTTCATAAAACACTTAAATAGTATCCTGAATAGATTGAAAATTGTATGAAAATTTAAGAGGACAACTATATCGTCAATCTACGTGAATCGTTTAGAACTTAAAATGAAATAAGCTTAACGGTGCGTGTGATGTGTCTCAAATACTGATATGATCCTCTTACACAAACTCACAAAAATATGTTTGTACATATTTCATTTCCGCATTTAATTTCTGTCTTTGCATTTATGTTTCTTATTTTGAAAAATCCAAAAAGATTTTCGACAACTGATGATGAAAAGCTGACATTCAAAATCTCAAAGGCTAAACATGACGAACAGACAGGTTGGTTAACTGATTTGAAATGTTTAAGATGATTCATTAATTTGAATCAGAAATTGGAATGTGTAAAATTTGTGATAAGTTTTAAATGAAAATAATTCTCAAACGTTTAGTTGATTCATTAAGTTGAATCACAACTTTATTGGTTTGTAATAGAGAGTTTGAGATGTGTAGGTTTCAGAATTTGTTGATACGAAAAGCCAGACTACGATCCCGACAGCCAAGTCTAAGGGGGAGTCTGAAGACGAGCTCAACGCTAAAGGAGCTTGTATCTGGAAAGCCAGGTGTCGATCCCAAAAGCACGGAAGCTTGACGAAAGGGGGAGCCTGAAGATTCTGAAGAAAATACAGATCCTCTGGGATTCTGTTCGAGCAAAAGTATTTGAAGACTCTCACTAAAGATTCTGTCAACATCCAAGGGGGAGTTTGTTAGTGCAGTTGTCTGTCGACTACATCTTCGTTCGAGTCTTAAAGAGAAGAGAAAGTCAAGTCGCTACGAGTTTCACTACGAGATTGACTACGGCAATATCCAAGGGGGAGATTGTTGATGCATATTTTGTCTATCGCCTTCGTCAATCCGAGTTGTAGTGAAAAGCCGGAAGAAAGCGAAGCGCATAACGTTATATCTAGTTAGAAATGGCAAGGTGGCAAACTTGTAATTAATGTGAATGTTCATTAAGTTGCCTTGAACATATAAATAGGGTGTTATGTCATAGTCTTTAGAGGATGGGAGTTAGACTTTGGAGAAGACTTGGAGAGAAGATTCTAGAGAGAGAAAGTAGAGAGAGAAAGTAGTGTAAACGTGAATTCTTGTACCGGATCGTCAAATCTATCAATGAAATCACGTTAGTAGTACGTTATCGTGTGTTCGGTCACGTTCGTTCACGGATTCCGCACGTGAAACGTTCGTTACGCAATCGAACGGTCGAGAAAACCGGTCCTACAATATCTTCGTAGGAAAACGTGATGAAAAACAGGTGAAGTGGCTCTGAGTTTATATACTTAATTAATCAAAATGTGAAGATTTATATAAACATATTAATGTATATTTCAAAACAACAGTCTTTAAATGCAAAAACCTTTTCAAACCCCAACTTTTATGGGAAAATTGTAAAATTAAATACCAAGAAACCCGAGGGACAAATTTTCAAAGCTCAAAGAACAAAAGCAGATTATCATAATTACAATTAACCTCTTCATTTACCATGTAGACCGACACTTGTTTCCTCTCTAAGGGTTATAGAGTGGTTATAATAGCAGATCATGCTAAGGACTGTTATAACTAACCACTGCTTCTTATAAAGACTGATGGACTTAAAGACTGATGAGGCCTATCTACTGTTGAAGACAAAGCCCTGTTAAAGACAAGCACTGATGTACCTAATCACTGATGAGGCCTATCAAACATCTGTTTATGGGCAAACATCTGTTTAAGGTCAAACATTTGTTTAAGGCCAAACATCTGTTTATGGCCAAACATCTGTTTATGGCCAAAAATTTGTTTAAGGTCAAACATCTGTTTAAGTCCAAACAACTGATATATAAAGCGAAACATCTGTTTAAGCTCCAATATCTGTTTAAGTCTTCTCATATTTTAACACTTCTGAAAATAGTTAAAAATGATAGTTTTCATTAATCCTTAAAAGTCTGTTACAACCACTGTGTTGGTTCAAACATCTGATTGTTAAAAGTTATCCACTGCTGAAAGACAAACTCTGTTTCTACATTGTTCATGTTGACCACTGACTGACCAGAATCAGTGTTTCAATCATTGTTGGCTATCCACTGATAGTTAAAAATCACCCATTGTTTTCATTTTAACCACTCTTAACCACTGATATTGATCATCAGTGGTTTCCTAAACAACTGTCCTCCATTATTCATTGGAGGTTGTCATGTGGTCAGTACTTAGCCGTCAGATCTTTGTAACCGCTGCCACGCCAGCATTTACTTTTTACCCTTATTAAACCCTGACCAAAACCCCAAACAAGGTTTTCACTGTCGAACCGAATTCAATATTCCTTTCAAAATCAGTTACCATCAAATTCCCTCAATTCACTCATCGTCTTCTTCATCTCGCAACTACCCTCAATCACCATGGCTCTCGCACTTAAAACCCCTCACAACTACCTGTGTACGCTTGATAAAACAAGTCAAAACACAACCTTTCACTCTGTTACTGATGCTCTCTCGTCTTCAAATTAGAAAACTTTGTTGTCTGGTAATGCACCTATCTACCTGGATACCCAACATGAATTCTGGAAAAATGCAAAGCTTGAGGTCAAGGACAAAAAGCCCTTGGCTATTACTTCAACCATAAGGGGAATTTCGATTACTGTCACACCTCAAACCATTTCAGAGGTTTTTAAAATTAATGATCTTACAGGTAAAAGTTCTTTCCTAAAGGAAGAATACCAAACTGATTTGATTGAGAGGGGGTATGAGGAACAAATGAAAAAGGACACTTTGCAAAAAGGCAGTTTTCCACCTGCTATGAGATTTTTATTCCATACCCTCCTCATGTGTGTGTCAAATAAAACAACAGCTTTTAACGAAATACCATCGAAAATTGAATACCTGGGTTATGCTATAATGGCTGATGTTGTTTTTAACTACTCCCAGGAGATTTTCAATGACATGGCCAAAAATGTTAATAATATCAAAGATAATAAAAAACCATTCTTATTGTTTCCAAGGTTTTTTAAGTTTTTATTTACAAAAGAAATTTTCAAAGGATAATGCACATGTGCTTATCCAAGGAAATCCTATTCAAATAAACAGCCTATCTTCTGAAACTTTCACAAGACTGTCAAAACCTTCCAAAACACAAACAGAGGAACCTGAGCAGAATTTACCTAAGACAACCTCTGCTCCTCAGGCTTCTGCTGTTGAGCCCACTGCTCCTGGTGATTACAGCAGCACAACCCCTGCTGTGAAACCCACACCAAAAAGCCAATCAATAAAAAAATCTCAAAAGCCCCCCAAACCCTTAAAAAAGGTTCCTCTGGAAGATGAGATCCCAGAGATAATACCTGTGACAACACAAAAGTCACCAATAACCACTGCTGCTACTTTCTCACAGCAGATGGAAGAAAGATCTCAACCTGAGCCTAAAACTCCTCCTGCATCCTCTCAAAAGGATCAGGTTGTATCCATAGGGACACCACATTATGAAGCAATGGATTCACTTGAATCTATCTTCCACAGCCCTGCTCCCGGGGCAAATTCTCTTTCAACCCCCATCCTCACACCCCAAAATTATCAGAGCTGGCGTGACTAGACTGGTATCTTCATTGCACAGCGGAAGCAAATAAGCTAAGTCTTTTAGAAAATTGAACGCCAATAAGTACTCGACTCCACATGGTTCTCCTATTCCAACCGTGCCATAACTTTGAAAAGTAACCTGAGAAAGAAACATGCAAAAAAGTCAACATAAACTTGAGCGAGTTCATAGTTTGCTTGTAAAAAAGATTTAAAATAAATCTTTTGAATAATCGGTTTGTGAATCATTATTGAGAAAATGAATTTAGAGATCATTTTCTTGTCAAGTTGTATGGAAACTTTGTATTTGTAACGCTTTATGTTCGTAAAACCATGTATTTGTAAACTCTTGTATTTGTAATGTTCGTATAACCGTCAATGCCCACCCTGACTTTGACTCCATGCCCGCATAATCCTATGCTTTGAATTTGTATAAAAACATGGTATTTAATTTGTATAAATCATGTATTACTATAAGTATGTATGTCTCTGGTATGTAGCAATAAGAAAAAAGAGATCACCAACGGGTTGCAAAGCCAATGGTATGTGTGAAAAGGTGCAGGAAGACTCAAACCTAGCAAATTTGTCTCCGGTATGAAGACATAGTCACCACTATGGGCCGCCCCGGCCTCATGGGTGTGGGCTCGCTACACCCAAATAGATCTATCACTCATGTCCCTTGGTCCTACAATGAGGATTAATGGCCTTAAGTGTCATGCCCACCCCTCACATGATCTAGTAGTGAACCTTCCTTAAGCTAATCATACCATGTATAAAATGTCTGAAATAATTGTAACATGTATTTTACCCCAGCCTCTAAGGCTGAACCTCCCCAACCTCTAAGGCTGAACCTCCCCAGCCTCTAAGGCCAACTCCCCAGTCTCTATATATCATCACCAGACAATCCATCCCTAGTCATGAAAATCATTCACATTTCGATAATACGCATTTGTTTTGTAAAAACCGGTATATTTAGTATAATCCATTCGTAATATGATTTAGAAATATGAGTTTTCATTCGTTCAAAAGCTTTGTATGTTCTTGCAAAACGTGCTTTGTCTAAAATATGCAGTCTTTGTTAGTCGAAAACTTTGTGTGTTTCTGCAAAACGTGCATGTCTTTCCACCCCGAAAACATTTATAAAAATGTAAAACCGTAAAAAGGTGGGGTTATGAACTCACCTGAATTGCCTTGTGCAAAGCAAGCTAATTACGACTTGGTGATGTCGTTTCTAAGATGAGACTCGCTGGTGTGCATTCTACAATATTCCTAACATGGAATACCTTATAAGTTTCTAAATAAAAGCGGTAACTAGTCTACGTGTCACCGAGCTCTACCGAATCGTTAGCCGAACGATTCGACGGTGAATTGTTAACTTAACAAAATTGATTAAGTTATACTCGTTAAGTCTCGCTTATTGTCGGTAAGAATAATAAGTCTTGGAAAGACTTAGTCCTCGAGAGATTTTAGTATATATATATATATATATATAAATATTTTGGTAGAATCCCGTTAGTCGTCCTGAGAAGTCGTACGTGTATAAAAGAGTATTTACACGAAAATAATATATAACAAACTCGTATTATATATCGCGTTTTGTATGATATTTATCGAAGCATATGTATAAGCCTTTTCGGCGTTTGAAAACAAATATAAAAAGTTATATTTATTTTAAAAAAGTATCATCAAGTTGTTGAAGGTTTGACATAAATAGATAAACATATCTATTTAGTAAAAGAATTCGGGTTATACGATGTTTGAAATAAATATATAATCTATATCTATTTTCATCAAACGAATGCATCTCGTTGATATTCGAAACAACATATAAACTATATTTAAGTTTATAAAAGAACCGTCGTTTTGTTTGATGATCGAAATAAATATATAATTATATTTATTATGTATAAGAAATCCGATTTATTTAGATATTTGAATTAAATATACAATCTATATTTACTTTTATAAAAGAATCGTCAAAAATTTCGAAGTTTAGAAAAAATATAATAAGTATATTTATTGTCGTAAATAATTCCGAATCGTCAATTTGTTTAAATCAATCGTGATAAACAAATTTGTTTCGTAGTTTAATTCGAATCCGTAAGGTTCACTTTATTATATAAAATACATTTGTTTTCGGATTTTCTCGAAAAACGGGCAGAGTTTCCTCTGTTTTTGGACGCCCCGACAACACAGTTGTCGTTAAAATTCTCAAAATTCAATCAAGATTCAATCAATGTATATGTATATAATCAATTTATGTAAACAAGCTAATAAATAATCCGAATACTTTTAACTAATAATTCATTTGTTTAATCGGTTCGGGAGCTCAATTTCGCGTAAGTAAACAACCATAAAATATATAATAAACTATGAATGTGTCGTTATAATATACCGAATTCTCGCGTCGATTCATTGACTGAGTTGACCGAGTCAGCCGGTTGAGTTGACCGAGTCAACTGGTTGAGTTGATCGAGTCAATGTTGACCATCTTTGAGCTTGTTTAACCGTGGCTGACCAAGACCCGAACCACCCGGCTGAACCGAGAATCCGCACCACATCTGAGTTGACTTCCGTTGACCGTGTAGTCTGAGCCGAGACCTAAGCCGCACCCAAAACCGAGACGAAATTTGAACCAAAGAAATTTTGTCCCAAAATGAGACCCGAAACTCCCAAAATATAACCTGAGCATCTTCAACATCAGAAAACAAAGGAGGAGAAGAATAGAAGGAAAATTTGAAACCAAATCTTAACGGAACTCACGTCTTCAACGTAATCCACTGCCGGCTCCTCCACCGCCGCCACTGCCGCTGCCGTGAGCGGCGGCGCCGCTCATCACCGACGCTCTCTCTCTCTCTCCTCTTCGTCGACACTCTCTCTCTTCTTCGTCTGCTCTTGTTTCATTGCGCTGCTGTGCGCCACCACTGGTGGCCGGCGATATGCGTGGGTGAAGGGGGGTGGGTGTCTGGCTGAGCAACATCGCCGGCGAAGAAGGGGGGTGCGTCGTTCGTCGGAGAAGACCACCGGCGCCGGCCGGCTGTTTCACCAGAGGGGGAAGGGGGTTGTTTGGCCGGGTTGGGTTTTGTTTTGTTTTGTTTTGTGAGGGAAGTGATTTCCCTATGTTTGTATATGAAACCGAGAGAGAGAGGGGGAAACACAGACTAAAGTCTGTGTTTTTCTTTCTTGTGTGGGTGTAGGTTATATATAGAGAGGTAGAGATTTGATAAGATTCTACAAATCTTATAGAGATTTTTTTATAAGATTTTGGAGAGATTCATAAAGATTTTGAGCAGATTTTAGAGATCCTAATAGGATTTTGTAAATCTTATATGGATACTAATATATTAGGTGTAGGTTTAGGCTTGTGGGTTTTGGGCTTGGGCCCAGGGCCCACAAGCCCACCTCATATGTAAGTGGCCCGTAGTTCCTACGAGACCCGTTGTCAAAACCCGAACTCCGTTTAACATTAAAAGATAAAATTTTAGTATTAAAATACATAAAATACGTTCGGTAGTCGCTGTTTGTGTGTTTAGTTGTCGGTTGCGTGAAAAGCGCGTAAAATTATATCGTTGCCGTCTTTACTCCGTTTTTCGATCCGGTTTCAACTGTAGTTACTAAAATTTAATTACGAAGCTAAAATATATCGTAAAAATTTAATACTTGTCGGCGTTGTCAGTATTCTGTTCGGTTTCAATCCGTTGCCGTTTAACGTTTCACAGGTTTCTCTGTAAACCACCGTTCGCGCACTGTAAAGTCGGATAGGCATTCCTAGGCACTCCAAAGGCCTCATTAAGTTAATCTACATCATAAACACTATTTATTATCGTTTTAAACATCTGTTAATCATGTAATTAAGAGCCGTAAATTACCGGTTGTCACATTCTCCCCCTGTTAATGAAATTTCGACCTCGAAATTTAGACTACGTTAACTCCTTAGAGTTGTAGATAAATATGAATAGTATCAAAGTGGATGACCACGAAACCAACTCAAGACTCATTCGAGTTATGTGAATTCAAGGACATACCTCAGTAATAAGAACCCAACGGTTAACAGGAATATGTTTCAGAAATTGATGACAAAGGAAACAAGACGTACTGATACAATCACCAGTGTGACTAAATTAACAGGGGTCCAACAAAGGACAGGATTTTCAAGCAATAGAATTCCAAACGAATGTTTACAATATGTTAATGGGTTCTAGAGCAATAACATCCACTAGATGAACTTAGAATCAACAATATTAAATGTAATAGTTTGCATGAAACGCGCGATCGTGATCAGCACAAGCTGCAAGTTATACCGACACCACAAGGTGTCGTAGAGAATGAAACAATTTCAATATAGCGGTGATCGAACAAGTATCATCTGTGTTTTGCATGAAACGCCCAATCATGATTAACCCAAGCTACAAGTTTACACCGACACCACAAGGTGTCGTAGTGACTTAAATAATTTAACAATAGCGGTGATCAAACAACTTCACCGTGTTTGAAGTCAAATGAAAGCGCAATGAAGTAAATATGAATGTTTGTTCCAACAAACATCGAAAGATTTTTAATTGAAAACGGAACATCAAAGAAATAATGTTTTCGATCGAAGATGAAGAAGCAATGAATATCGCAAAACATTCGATCGATAATGAAAGAACTGTTAGGAGGTACACCGGAATATAATATGAATTTGTGTACCATTGTCTTAACACACGATTGTGTTAAGACTATTGAAATGTGATAAATCAAAGCAGATTTAATCTAAATCAATAAATAAATAATTAAATCCGTGCATAAGATATGTAAACGAGTTTAGCGCAAGCTTCAAACAAGTGAAAATACCACCACAAGGTGTCGAAATCAACAAACAATTTAATGGAGTCGAATGCTAAACAAGTTTACTTCGACTCGGAACAAATGAAACACTTGTTAAAACGAATTTTGAATATGATACTCCCAACACATCATATGATGCTTTGTATTGAATATGTGTAATGGACAGGTTCAAACAATTGAATTTGATTTCGGCGCAAGCCGACAATAAATACATGTATCAACAAGAAAACTTCCGGCATGGTTGCAACGAATACCATGCATGTAACTTGAAAAGTAAAGAATTACAAGAAAATGTGTTGACTTGGTAACAAAAGAGCCAACAATTACAATAATGCGGGTCATTCGAATCGCAAATCAATAATTAGGTTTAGCGAAGCAATATTTGAACTTTGATGTAATGCTTATTCGAAACGAAACCACATGCGTAACAAGCCGATGCATGTGTAACATACGAATTTCTCAAGAAATGAAGAAAATGAATATTCGCTATACTGAAAGAAATGATCGTGATACAATGACCATTAAGAGGAGTAGAGATACGAAAAACTACTCAGTAAATGTGAAAGTCAAAATTTCAATAAAAGAAATTTAAGGACTTTACCTGGGGTTTCATGTGATGACCGGTTGTTAGTTGACATTACCATGGAATGTCGAACATAGCGTATTCGTCGTTAATAAGATAGGGGGAATACAAAGGCATGCGTCTTCTCCTTAGCATGACTCGTGTCGTTGCAGGATCGCGTGCCAAACCGCCGCTTCCTGATCGATAGTCCTCCTGCTGACAGGAATCTAGCGTCGTCGTTGAATTGCACCATCGTGTCTTTTCAAAGGCCTCGTCTCGATAGTCGTATGTGTCGTACTTCAACCTCCGTTGATGTATAGGTTAAGTTTCACGTATACCTGTGCACTAGCGTTACGTTTCGCGTAGAATGTGATGTACTCCGACATCCGTTGACGTAAAATTTAAATTCCATGTATTCCCGTGCACTAGCGTTTTGTTATGCGTAGGCTGCCTGCTCGGGAAGTTAGAATATCATAGACAATATGGATAATAATATGTGCCCGAGTTAATATTCGCGGTTCCTACGTGATGACCTTTAATGAACTTCAACATAAGTTTCCGAAGGTCTTAAATGCATGTTTTCTAAGCTCTTAGAGTTTTGTGTACTGTATGCAATTGTTTTATGCACCGTGTATGCAACACCACAATAGCGTATGTTTGAAAACAAAATTTTGACTGTTTGTTTTTCGGCAACGGTTGGAGACCATATTCGATTACTAGGCGTTTTGTATGTATTCAAAGTCTTAATAGTCTAAGTCCCAGATAAAGGTGAGGTTAGAACCTAGGTATCTCTACAGATAACCCTATTCGCTGTAACCTATAGCTCTGATACCAATCTGTCACACCCCGAAATTATCAGAGCTGGCGTGACTGAACTGGTATCTTCATTGCACAGTGGAAGCAAATAAGCTAAGTCTTTTAGAAAATTGAACGCCACTAAGTACTCGACTCCAAATGGTTCTCCTATTCCAACCGTGCCATAACTTTGAAAAGTAACCTGAGAAAAGAAACATGCGAAAAAGTCAACATAAAGTTGAGCGAGTTCATAGTTTGTTTGTAAAAGATTTGAAATAAATCTTTTGAATAACCGGTTTGTGAATCATTATTGAGAAAACGAATTTAGAGATCATTTTCTTGTCAAGTTGTATGGAAACTTTGTATTTGTAACGCTTTATGTTCGTAAAACCATGTATTTGTAAACTCTTCTATTTGTAATGTTCATATAACCGTCAATGCCCACCCTGACTTTGACTCCATGCCCGCATAATCCTATGCTTTGAATTTGTATAAAAACATGGTATTTAATTTGTATAAATCAAGTATTTCTATAAGTATGTATGTCTCTGGTATGTAGCAATACATAAAAAGAGATCACCAACGGGTTGCAAAGCCAATGGTATGTGTGAAAAGGTGCAGGAAGACTCAAACCTAGCAAATTTGTCTCCGGTATGAAGACATAGTCACCACTATGGGCCGCCCCGGCCTCATGGGTGTGGGCTCGCTACACCCAAATAGATCTATCACTCATGTCCCTTGGTCCTACAATGAGGATTAATGTCCTTAGGTGTCATGCCTACCCCTCACATGATCTAGTAGTAAACCCTCCTTAAGCTAATCATACCATGTATAAAATGTCTGAAATAATTGTAACATGTATTTTACCCCAACCTCTAAGGCTGAACCTCCCCAGCCTCTAAGGCCAACTCCCCAGTCTCTATATATCATCACCAGACGATCCATCCCTAGTCATGAAAATAATTCACATTTCGATAATACGCATTTGTTGTTTTGTAAAAACCGGTATATTTAGTATAATCCATTCGTAATATGATTTAGAAATATGAGTTTTCATTCGTTCAAAAGCTTTGTATGTTCTTGCAAAACGTGCTTTGTCTAAAATATGCAGTCTTTGTTAGTCGAAAACTTTGTGTGTTTCTGCAAAACGTGCATGTCTTTCCACCCCGAAAACATTTATAAAAATGTAAAACCGTAAAAAGGTGGGGTTATGAACTCATCTGAATTGCCTTGTGCAAAGCAAGCTAATTACGACTTCATGATGCCGTTTCCAAGATGAGACTCGCTGGCGTGCATTCTACAATATTCCTAACATGGAATACCTTATAAGTTTCTAAATAAAAGCGGTAACTAGTCTACGTGTCACCGAGCTCTAGCGAATCGTTAGCCGAACGATTCGATGGTGAATTGTTAACTTAACAAAAATGATTAAGTTATACTCGTTAAGTCTCGCTTATTGTCGGTAAGATTAATAAGTCTTGGAAAGACTTAGTCCTCGAGAGATTTTAATATATATATATATATATATATTTATATAAAAATATATAAATATTTTGGTAGAATCCCGTTAGTCGTCCTGAGAAGTCGTACGTGTATAAAAGAATATTTACACGAAAATAATATATAACAAACTCGTATTATATATCCCGTTTCGTATGATATTTATCGAAGCATATGTATAAGCCGTTTCGGCGTTTGAAAACAAATATAAAAAGTTATATTTATTTTAAAAAAGTATCATCAAGTTGTTGAAGGTTTAACATAAATAGATAAACATATCTATTTAGTAAAAGAATTCGTGTTATACGATGTTTGAATAAATATATAATCTATATCTATTTTCATAAAACGAATGCGTGTCGTTGATATTCGAAATAGCATATAAACTATATTTAAATTTATAAAAGAACTGTCGTTTTGTTTGATGATCGAAATAATATATAATTATATTTAGTTATGTATAAGAAATCTGATTTATTTAGATATTTGAATTAAATATACAATCTATATTTACTTTTATAAAAGAATCGTCAAAATTTCGAAGTTTAGAATAAATATAATAAGTATATTTATTGTCGTAAATAATTCCGAATCGTCATTTTGTTTAAATCAATCGTGATAGACAAATTTGTTTCGTAGTTTAATTCGAATCCGTAAGGTTCACTTTATTATATAAAATACATTTGTTTTCGGATTTTCTCGAAAAACGGGCAGAGTTTCCTTTGTTTTTTGACGCCCCGACAACACAAGTTGTTAAAATTCTCAAAATTCAATCAAGATTCAATTAATGTATATGTATATAATCAATTTATGTAAACAAACTAATAAATAATCCGAATACTTTTAACTAATAATTCATTTGTTTAATCGGTTCGGGAGCTCAATTTCGCGTAAGTAAACAACCATAAAATATATAATAAACTATCAACATGTCGTTATAATATACCGAATTCTCGCGTCGATTCATTGACTGAGTTGACCGAGTCAACCGGTTGAGTTGACCGAGTCACTGGTTGAGTTGACCGAGTCAACGTTGACCATCTTTGAGCTTGTTTAACCATGGCTGACCAAGACCCGAACCAACCCTGCTGAACTGAGAATCCGCACCACATCTGAGTTAACTTCCGTTGACCGTGTAGTCTGAGCCGAGACCCAAGCCGTACCCAAAACCGAGACGAAATTTGAACCAAAGAAATTTGGTCCCAAAATGAGACCCGAAACTCCCAAAATCTGACCTGAGCATCTTCAACATCAGAAAACAAAGGAGGAGAAGAATGGAAGGAAAATTTGAAACCAAATCTTACCGGAAGACACGTCTTCAACGTAATCCATTGCCGGCTCCTCCACCGCCACCACTGCCGCCGCCGTGAGCGGCGGCGCCGCTCATCACCGACGCTCTCTCTCTCCTCTTCGTCGACACTCTCTCTCTTCTTCTTCTGTTCTTGTTTCGCTGCGCTGCTGTGCGCCACCACCCGATGGTGGTGGCCGGCGATATGCGCGGGTGAAGGGGGTGGGTGTTTGGCTGAGCAACATCGCCAGCGAAGAAGGAGAGGGTGCGTCGTTCGTCGGAGAAGACCACCGGCACCGGCCGGCTGTTTCACCAGAGGGGGAAGGGGGTTCTTTGGCTGGGTTGGGTTTTGTTTTGTTTTGTGAGGGAATTGATTTCCCTATGTTTGTATATGAAACCGAGAGAGAGAGAGAGGGGGAAACACAGACTAAAGTCTGTGTTTTTCTTTCTTGTGTGGGTGTAGGTTATATATAGAGAGGTAGAGATTTGATAAGATTCTACAGATCTTATAGAGATTTTTATATAAGATTTTGGAGAGATTCATAAAGATTTCGAGCAGATTTTAGAGATCCTAATAGGATTTTGTAAATCTTATATGGATACTAATATATTAGGTGTAGGTTTAGGCTTGTGGGTTTTGGGCTTGGGCCCAGGCCCCACAAGCCCACCTCATGTGTAAGTGGCCCGTAGTTCCTACGAGACCCGTTGTCAAAACTCGAACTCCTTTTAACATTAAAAGATAAAATTTTAGTATTAATTTACACAAAATACGGTCGGTAGTCGCTGTTTGTGCGTTTAGTTGTCGGTTGCGTGAAAAGCGCGTAAAATTATATCGTTGCCGTCTTTACTCCGTTTTTCGATCCGGTTTCAACTGTAGTTACTAAAATTTAATTACGAAGCTAAAATATATCGTAAAAATTTAATACTTGTCGGCGTTGTCAGTATTCTGTTCGGTTTCAATTCGTTGTCGCTTAACGTTTCACAGGTTTCTCTGTAAACCACCGTTCGCGCATTGTAAAGTCGGATAGGCATTCCTAGGCACTCCAAAGGCCTCATTAAGTTAATCTACATCATAAACACTATTTATTATCGTTTTAAACATCTGTTAATCACGTAACTAAGAGCCGTAAATTACCGGTTGTCACAATCCTCACTGCCCAAATTCCACCATCAATTATACCTCTGTTGGATGCACTTGATATGGACCAGACACAAATCAGTTCTTCTCAACCACCTATCAATGAGAATATACCTCAAAAAGTGAGTGAGTCTGGTTCCTCTATCCTTGCTAACCCACCAACAGTTGAGGAGGCTACACTGATGGAGTTACAAATAATTTCTGTCAGTAGGGGGAGAAAGGAAAGAAGGGTAAAGAAGGTTTGCATATGCCACCAGATCCAAGGTCTAAACTTTTGGTAGAAATTCCAAGGCCAGATGGTTCCAAAAAGGTTGATGTGACTCATAATGCATTTGCTAAGCTAAAAGCAAACATGAAAGAGTCTATGGAAATAAAAAGGGTCAAAAAGATTTGAACAGGAGAAGAAAGTTATGATGGAAAAGGAAGAGCAAGGTACTTTTGCAACTAAAAGAAGAGAGCCTACCAGAAAGGTTAGCCAACCCAAAACCATACCTTCCAAAACCACCAAACATACTCCTCAAATCCCCAAAAGTTCCGCACATCAAACCACCAAACCAACAGATGTTAAGACACCTGTTGTATCAACTGTTGTTGGTACTTCAGTGGTTTCTACAAATGTTATCCCAACCACTGTCATAACCATTACATCAACCCACACTCAATCCACTACCATACCAAAAACATCACCACAGATATGCGTGAAGTGTTTATAATTTGGATGTATATTTTAAGCCTTTTTTACACTTTTAGCCAAGTTTTAAATTTATAAAACACGATATTTACTAACACTAAACACACATATGGGCAAGTGCACCCATCGTGGACGTAGTATAGTGTTGGTAAGATACCGAGGTCGTCCAAGGACACAAGAGCTTTTAGTACCGGTTTATCCTCAACGTCTAATCAAATCAAAATGTTAGAAAAAGATTTTAAACTAAGAAAATAAAACTAACTAAAATACTGAAAATAAAATTAAAAATAAAAATAGATAGACAAGATGAATCACTTGGATCCGACTCGTGTGTTAGTGTAACCTTTGATTATTTTCGCACTTTTGCACTTGTTTAATAGATTATCTTAGTTATTGTAGTAGGCCCCTCTTTTGAAGGCGACGTTACCCTCAACCCAGTAGTTTGAGTCAGCAAGGATACAATCCTAAAGGGTCGGATTATGGAAAGATAATTAATTAAGTTATTAATGCATAATGTGGTAGGCCCCTCTTTTGAAGGCAACGTTACCCTCAGCTAAGTAGTCTGAGTCAGCAGGGATACAGTCCTAAATAGCTGGGTTAAAGTTTTAATAGTAGTTTAACTTATGAGGGGATCAAAGAGTTTGGACCCCCGCCATCCAATACCTTTGGGTATTGAAGGAAGTCCTACTAAATTTGACCCATGTCCCTTGCAGGATCTCTAAACGCTGAACAACGACAAGACTCTTACCAAACTGTTCCCTTAACCCCCGACCAGGTAGCCAACATACCTCCATATAGACCGTGGAGATATGAATGGTGAAAATCTTTTATTTTATATAGAGAGTAAAATAATGCCAAGACACCACGGACAAACGATAAGGAAGAATCACCTTCAACATAAGAAACTAGTAATTAAAGTCATTAATACAAAACCAATTAAAAAGTGCAAAAGATTAAAAATAAAAAGTATTACACTAAACACTTGTCTTCACCAAGTGATGTAAGAGACTTAGGCAAACATGGACTTTGATTGTCAAGAACTCTTACGATCAATCTTGGATCCCGAGACGACTCACACACTCTATGATGGACAATGGATGATGGTGGTGGATGATGGTGTTATGGTGGTGGTGGGTGGTGGGTGAAGTGTGAAGTGTGAGAGAGGTGGTGTGCTAAGGTATGAGTTGAAATGTCTCCAAGCACTCCTATTTATAGGCTGAACAGAAGCTCGGGCACGGCCCCGTGTCCATCCTTGTCTCTCTCCTCATTAATTGTAATTCGCAATTACAATAAATGCGCCTGCAGGAGTCTGAGCACGCCCCCGTGTCCACTGGGCATGGCCCTGTGGTGGGCAATAGAAGCTTCTAAAGGGTTGTCTTTTCTGCTGCTTCTTGGGCACGGCCCCGTGCTCGCTGAGCACGGGGCGTGTTCAGTCTTCTGTGTCCTTGGTTTTGCTTGGGAAGATGCTGTTGAGGGGCCAAGCATTCCACTTTTGTTCCTTTTCTTGTATTTATGTTAGATTTTGCTGTCTTTTTGCTTCTTTTGTTAATTTGAGCTCATTTAATCCTGAAAATACAAAAGGAAGACAAAAACACACTTTTTCCAACACTAGTACTAAAAAGGGTTAGTTTTATGCCACATTTGATATAATTTATATGTTGCATTTTGCGCATATCAAATACCCCCACACTTGAATCTTTGCTTGTCCTCAAGGAAAACTCTTTATAATGTGGCTTTATTCACTCCCAAATGGAATGGGTAGAAGAGAAGGTTTTTGGGCTTGTCATAGAGTGTCGGGATTTTCAAGATTCTTTATTGAGGTTTTATTTTTATTTATTTACAATCCTATTCGGCATGATTTATTAAGAACATTCTTTAAGATAAATTACTTATTTAGGCATAACATGCCTTTTTAAAATCTCATATATATACAAGTTCACATACCTCACGGGAGATCACTCAACACTCGGCCGAAGGTGTATTTTTTTAGTGAATCACTCGAGAGCGGCATGGAACTTACTTCTACCATAAGCTTGCCAAGCAATCAATCCCTCCTCCTTTTTAACTATATACCTTTGTAAATATCAAGAGGACTTTATGGGTTTTTTGGCTTGGGCTAAAGGTGGGTGGTTGGGTTAGTGGCTAGTAAAAAGGGCGAAAGGCGTAACAAACGTTGGTTTGAAAGACTTTTTATTTTTCCTATTTTTATTTTATTTCGATGGGTTGTTCAAACAAAGATATTTGATAAACTTTGTTTTTTAAGCTTCATCGAATTTTTTTTTAGGAAGTCATAAGAGAACCGAACGTTGTTACTAAAAAAATAAAATAAAAAGGTTTAGGTGGGTAAAAAGGGTTGTTTTGGGTTAAGAAATGAAAAGGTTTAGGCTTAAAGGGGTTAACTAGGGGGATTTTGGGTAGGTGGTAAAAAAAAAAAGAAAAATAATGGTGTAGAATGAAAAAGGGTTAGTCCTAATGCCTCCATCATTTACTTACTCGGGTTTAAGTTGGTAAGGATCGGGAATGTATTGTTGTGGCAAGTTCTAGAGTCGTATGAACCAAGCGGCTATTCACACAAGAAACGAAAAATGAGCATTTAGTGTAAAGATATATATATTTGTATGCTCGTTAAAGGCTCCAAACTCACTTTTGTGGGAAAAGAGTTTTTATGTGATCAAGTGTATATAATTGTATTTTAACTAAGTTTGTCATGCCTTTTCATAATTTTCTTATGTTGGTTCTTTTTATCACGAAGCTATCGGTTGTAAATTTGTAAAAATATAACCTTATTAAGACTTGAATTCCCAACTTAAACTTAGACAAGTTAAAAAAAATGAAAATTTTTGGAAAAAAATTTGGGGTGATTAGCGGTTCCAATAGAGTTTTGTGTAAGACTTGTTATTAGGACTTGCAAAATCCAAGGTTTTAGCATCCCCCACACTTAAATTACACATTGTACTCAATGTGTCCCAAAAATAAGTTTTTAGGTTGATTGAATGTGTAAAATAGTGTTAAAAGCATAATTTTATGTTACTGGCAGTCTGGACACGACCCCGTGGGGACCGGGCACGGCCCCGTGTTCAGGTGCCAATGACAAAAATTTAAGAAAAGAAACAGAAGCCTAGGCACGGGGGCGTGTTCAGTGAACACGGCCCCGTGTCCAGTTACCTGAACTGGGCGATTTGCTGCAGATTGTGCAGCACGGGGCCGTGTTGGGTGGACACGGCCCGTGCTGAGCCTACTGTAATGAGAGATTGTTGTCGGATTTCTCTGTTTTAGTGCATGGGGCTATGTTTCTCGTTTCCCTTGTTATCCTTCACCATCCAGAGTGTGTTTTATTTATTACAACACCATCCAAACCTTAAAACCATCATTTCATTCATAGAGAGAATTACACAAGTTCCTAGAAAAGTAAAAAGAAATAAAAGCGAAAAATCTTAACTAGATAGGTCAGGAGGTACATAAAGTTATCATAAAGAGTTCTACTTTTTTGTTGCAAAAATTTCGGGAATAGTTTCCCGATGTAGTAGGACTCTTGGCCGATGGTTTTCTTCCTAGATGTTGTTAAAGCCATTCTTCTATCTCCCTTGGGAGGAAGAAGGCGGCTTCATTTTCCTCAACATCTCGCGGAGGAGGGGGAACACCCACCGGGACTCCTTGCACTATCCCTTGCGGAGGCTCCGGGTGTATGGCATAACATTCGGCGGGTATGATGACTTCGGGGACCACGTTCCATGCCCTTTGGGTTATTATAGGTACCAAAGGAGGAGAGGCGAGAAGGTTTAACCTCTGGTGCAAGAGGTTTACTTCTCGGAGACACCCTTCCAGTCCCACCATTAGATGGTTGATACGGTCGACCAATGCTTCTTCCACCCCTGTCATTTCATCAATAGCCTCTCTTAGGGCGTAAACATAGTTTACAAGAGAGTCTTCCGCCGTTGATGATCTCCTCCCCTGTCGGTTATTTCTTGATGAAGACGTCCCGCTTGTCCTGCTTGCCATTTCTGTGGAAATAGACCGAAAAGAGCTCAATTTTTACGAAACAGTGCCTCGGACACGGCCCCGTGCTTGCTGAGCACGGCCCCGTGTCCAGTTGTCTGCATGTTTTTAGATTAAGGAATCTTGGAGTTTTAAATTATTTTCATGGTTTTCAGTCGAGTTTTTAAGCACAGATAATTTAAAACAAAGTTGCACAACTTATTTTGAGTAAGATCCCTTGGATAATAACCTTACAAACTTTACACTAAAGGTTGGAATCATGGAGTTTCCAAGCTTTAATGGAGGAAATGGTTGAAAAATTGAAAGAGAAGGTAATGAACAAAAGTGGGAAAAGACAAGATGGTTCTTGGAACCTTCTTTTAGAACTTACCTAGGATAGTATGAGTGAAGATCCCAGGAATCTCTGTCTTTTGAAGTGGTCAAAATGAGCAGGAATCAGGCTGCATTTAAAGAAAACGACAGCGCAGGACGGCGTGTTGGACACGGCCCGTGTTGGTTGGACACGGCCCCGTGTGCAGTTAAAATCCTGACACATTTTGTCCGTATTCTGACAAAATCAGAAGAGAATCTTTTAGGTGGACACGGGGGCGTGCTGACCTGGACACGGCCCCGTGTCTGGAAGCTGTCTTATGGTGTTTTTCTATTTACTAAGGAACTTATTTGTATCGGGTGGTTCCTTACTGGTTGGAACAACCCCAAAGTGCCTAAGATACCTTAATTGCTCTAGACTAAGACGAGAACGCAAGAGGTTGTCGGTGAGGGTAATTCCTATGTTTATTTTAGGTGGACAAGTCCAACCCTTTTCCGGGCTCTCGTTAAAGAAGGTATATGCCGAATCGCTCAGGTCTATGTATGCACCGAACGAAGTCGATGGAGAGTCCTTCACGGCACAATCGGCACAGGGACGACTATCGTCCAAGTCTTTGCTAGAGTTGAAGGTAAGATTGGAAACAACGAGGTTGTTTTCATGCGATCCCAACAATTCTTCTTGGTTATCGTCTTGGATGAATCAATGAAATCCTCCTAAGTCTTTTAACCAATTAAGAATTAGATTTCTAGTTGAATAATCGTCAAGAGCATTTCTCCTAAAATATCTGGTTGGGCGCATTCGAGGGAGAGATAAGGATTATTTTTACTTTCGCCCCTCTTAAGGTTATAGGGAGAACGATGGGTCTATATAGTGGGGCTTATAATTTAGAAAATAACATTCTAATTCTTTATGTTGCCGCCACATAATTGACACCATGTACCATAAGAGTGCCGAAAGTAAAAAAAATCGTCATCACTCATTTTTGTGTCAGAATTTACCAACCGTCGGGATCTTACGGTTCTGTTTTCAGCAACTGAATCTTGGGCACGGGGGCGTGTTGAGTGGACACGGCCCCGTGTTCAGCTTACTGTCTGACTTAAAACAGGATTGCCAGTTCCAAAGATTGGGCACGGGGCGTGTTCAGCGGGCACGGCCCGTGCTGAGTTCTGCAGAAGCTGAAAAATTAAGAAAATCCTAAAAAAAAAAAAAAAAATAAAAAAATGATTAGGCCGTTGATTCCTAACTTTCTTAAAATCCTTGTGTCCCCGGCAACGGCGCCAAAAACTTGATGTGCGTGAAGTGTGTTATAATTTGGATGTATATTTTAAGCCCTTTTTACACTTTTAGCCAAGTTTTAAATTTATAAAACACGATATTTACTAACACTAAACACATATGGGCAAGTGCACCCATCGTGGACGTAGTATAGTGTTGGTAAGATACCGAGGTCGTCCAAGGAGACAAGAGCTTTTAGTAATGGTTTATCCTTACGGACCCTATGGAAGGGAGATCTACTCTGCGACCAGCAGATCTGCTCGTCTTTTGGTTGGGCTAGGGGAAACATTGCTGGTTGACCTCACGGGGGTTTCCCCTCTGGTTGGTTTAAGGAAAACGGTTTTGTAGCTGGACAAGCAGCAAGAAAAGGCAGAATCGAAGAAAAGTTGACAAGCACGCTAAAGCTTGTGCAGAGAACCAGCATGTTTTGTCCCTTTTGCCTTTGACACATTTGGCTTCCCTAGCGCCAGGAGCTATCCAATTCCTGACCAGGGTCCAATGGGTCATCCACAACAATTGCTCGGCACCAGGGGGACAGATATTTGTCTTTGGCAGATTAGGGTTTGCAATTCAGAAAGCGGTGGCGGCGCAGCTTGTTGCCGTCTACCTTTTGTTTTGATGTAACTTGGCCAAGTATGAATGAAAAAGTTGGTCATTAAGATAAAAAAAACTAAAATGCTGAAAAATAAAATAAATAAAACAGATAGACAAGATGAATCACTTGGATCCGACTCGTGTGTTAGTGTAACCTTTGATTATTTTCCGCACTTTTGCACTTGTTTAAGAGATTATCTTAGTTATTGTAGTAGGCCCCTCTTTTGAAGGCGACGTTACCCTCAACCCAGTATTTGAGTCAGCAAGGATACAATCCTAAAGGGTCGGATTATTGAAAGATAATTAATTAAGTTATTAATGCATATGTGGTAGGCCCCTCTTTTGAAGGCGACGTTACCCTCAGCTAAGTAGTCTGAGTCAGCAGGGATACAGTCCTAAATAGTTGGGTTAAAGTTTTAATAGTAGTTTAACTTATGAGGGGATCAAAGAGTTTGGACCCCCGCCATCCAATACCTTTGGGTTTGAATTAGGTCCTACCAAATTTTGACCCAGGTCCCTTGCAGGCTCTCTAAAACGCTGAACAACGGTAAGACTCTTACCAAACTGTTCCCTTAACCCCCGACTAGGTAGCCAACATACCTCCATATAGACCGTGGAGATATGAATGGTGAAATCTTTTATTTTATATAGACAGTAAAATAATGCCAAGACACCACGGGCAAACGATAACGAAGAATCACCTTCAACATAAGAAACTAGTAACTAAAGTCATTAATACAAAACCAATTAAAATGTGCAAAAGATTAAAAATAAAAAGTATTACACTAAAACACTTGTCTTCACCAAGTCATGTAAGAGACTTAGGCAAAATGGCCTTTGATTGTCAAGAACTCTTACGATCAATCTTGGATCCCGAGACGAACTCACACACTCTATGGATGGACAATGGATGATGGTGGTGGATGAATGGTGTTATGGTGGTGGTGGGTGGTGGGTGAAGTGTGAGAGAGGTGGTGTGCCAAGGGATGAGTTGAAATGTCTCCAAAGCACTCCTATTTATAGGGCTGAACAGAAGCTCGTGGCACAGCCCCGTGCCGCTGGGCACAGCCTCGTGTCCATCCTTGTCTCTCTCCTCATTAATTGTAATTCGCAATTACATAAATGCGCCTGTAGGAGTCTAACCACGCCCCCGTGTCCACTGGGCACAGCCCCGTGGTGGGCAATAGAACTTCTAAAGGTTTGCTCTTTTCTGCTGCTTCTTGGGCACGGCCCCGTGCTCGCTGAGCACGGGGCGTGTTCAGTCTTCTATGTCCTTGGTTTTGCTTGGGAAGATGCTGTTGAGGGGTCAGGCAATTCCACTTTATTCCTTTTCTTGTATTTATGTTAGATTTTGTTGTCTTTTTGCTTCTTTTGTTTAATTTGAGCTCATTTAATCCTGAAAATACAAAAGGAAGACAAAAACACACTTTTTCCACATTAGTACTAAAGGGTTTAGTTTTATGCCCATTTGATATAATTTATATGTTGCATTTTTTGCGCATAATCACCACCATCTCAAAACGCACCTGCCCAAAAAGCAGAAGACAAGCTGTTGACACATCAACAGTTGTAGTGACAACAGTGTTTCAAACAGCTGTTAGTCCACTCACCCATCACTTTAAACACCACCACTCAACCCACAAATACACCACCAACCACTCCAAAGCACAAAAGAAGAAGGGTAACAAATATTGTACTTGAAGTGACACTTCTCACTTCAACATCTTCACAAGCTCTGATCCTAGCCACTATTCCAAACCCATTCCAATCTCTTCAATTCAAGCCCTTGATCCAAACACTCCCTTAGTCCCTTTGGGAGTAACAATATCCTTTGGATCTTCCCAGCAGTTAGGGAGGAGATCAAATCCTTCTACTCTGAAGATGATCCTGAAAAGAGGATTCTCCCATCTTTTCAATGTTATCCTCTGCCAAGAAACATAGAAGAGTATCTGAAACTGAAGGCCAAACAAGCAGAGGATATATCAGAAAGAGACACAAAGGGAAAGTCTGATAAAGACATTCAGAAGGAATTTGCAATATCTGCTCACCAAAGTCAGAACTTTAGAGCAGTTCTCAAAAAACCTTTGTCCAAGAACTGTCAGAAAAGGATGATGAAAGCTTAAAACAAGACTACATTGAGCACATCATGGCATTCAAGAAATATAAGGCAGAAAAGTATCAGTACAAGGAATGGACCATAAGTGAGGGCTCCAAGAGGAGATAGCAAGAATCCAAAAGATGGTTGATGACAAAATAAAGCAAACTCCTCCAGTTTGGTCCAAATATAAAAAGGAATGTACCTGAAAGGACCTTGAAGATGAAAAGAATGAAAGAAGAGCTTATAGCTGCAAACTATGGCTCAAGGAATCAGGTTACAAGGTGGTCAGAGGTGAAAGTATTAGACACCTACAAAAGGTTGGAAAGAATTAAGAAAGAAAGATCCCACAGCCTCCAAAAAGCCAGAATTATCCAGAAGCAGTGGTTCCAGTCAAACAGGCCTTGCCAATCAAAAGATCCACTGCTCCACCTG